>NW_024427259.1:0-82649 GCF_000231095.2 Oryza brachyantha
AACCATGTGGATCACACCATTGTGTAGTTATCCCAGAGTTCATACTCGAACCACCGGGGAAGACTAATTGCGTGAAGGACGAAGTTGTATTGTTGATGAAATCCAAGTCCTAACCAGCTTCGTTTCGAGGTAGTTTGGAACCGAACGTATGTTGTTCGAGCACGAGAGTGTAAACCATGTGGATAACACCATTTCTGTAGTTATTCCAGCAGTTCATGAAACTCGAACCGTGGTATGACTTTGCTTAATGGCGAAGTGTTGATGGACTCCAAGTGTAACCGTTCTTGCTCGCGGAGTTTTGCTTACCAGGAAAGTTGGTGGTCTAGCACCGAAGTTGGTCAAACCATGTGGATACACCAAGTTGTGTAGTTATCCCATAGTTCATACTCGAACCGTGAAGAGACTTTGGGCGTGAATGGCTGATAGTTGTTGATGAAATCAGTGTAACCGTTCGTGCTCGTAGTTTGCTACCGACGTTGTGTTCGAGCACGAAGTGTAAACCATGTGGATACACCATTTGTGTAGTTATCCTAGAGTTCATTCTCGAACCATGGTAGACTTTGCGTGGATGGCGAAGTTGTCGATGGAATCCAAGTGTATCGTTCGTGCTCGGTAGTTTTGGAACCGACGTTATGTTCGAGCACGAAGTATAAACCATGGGGATACACCATTTCTGTAGTTATCCCAGAGTTCATACTCGAACCGTGGTAGACTTTGCGTGAATGGCGAAGTTTTTGATGGAATCCAAGTGTACCGTTCGGGCTCGGTAGTTTTGCTACCGACGTTGTGTTCGAGCACGAAGTGTAAACCATGTGGATACACCATTTGTGTAGTTATCCCAGAGTTCATACTCGAACCGTGGTAGACTTTGCGTGAATGGCGAAGTTGTTGATGGAATCCAAGTGTACGGTTCGTGCTCGGTAGTTTTGCTACCGACGTTGTGTTCGAGCACGATTTGTAAACCATGGTGATACACCATTTGTGTAGTTATCCCAGAGTTCATACTCGAACCTTGGTAGACTTTGCGTGAATGGCAAAGTTTTTGATGGAATCCAAGTCTACCGTTCATGCTCGGTAGTTTTGCTACTGAAGTTGTGTTCGAGCACGAAGTGTAAACCATGTGGATACACCATTGTGTAGTTATCCCGGAGTTTATATACTCGAACCTTCGAAGACTATGCGTGAATGGCGAAGTTGTTGACGAAATCCAAGTCTACCGTTCGTGCTCGGTAGTTTTGGAACCGACGTTGTGTTCGAGCACGAAGTGTAAACCATGGGGATACACCATTTCTGTAGTTATCCCAGAGTTCATACTCGAACCGTGGTAGACTTTGCGTGAATGGCGAAGTTGTTGATGGAATCCAAGTATACCGTTCGTGCTCGGTAATTTTGCTACCGACGTTGTGTTCGAGCACGAAGTGTAAACCATGTGGATACACCATTTGTGTAGTTATCCCAGAGTTCATACTCGAACCGTGGAAGACTTTGCGTGAATGGCGAAGTTGTTGATGAAATCCAAGTGTACCGTTCGTGCTCGGTAGTTTTGCTACCGACGTTGTGTTCGAGCACCAAGTGTAAACCATGTGGATACACCATTTGTGTAGTTATCCTAGAGTTCATTCTCGAACCGTGGTAGACTTTGCGTGGATGGCGAAGTTGTCGATGGAATCCAAGTGTATCGTTCGTGCTCGGTAGTTTCGCTACCGAAGTTGTGTTCGAGCACGAAGTATAAACCATGGGGATACACCATTTTGGTAGTTATCCCAGAGTTCATACTCGAACCGTGGTAGACTTTGCGTGCATGGCGAAGTTGTTGATGGAATCCAAGTGTACCGTTCGTGCTCGGTAGTTTTGCTACCGACGTTGTGTTTGAGCACGAAGTGTAAACCATGTGGATACACCATTTGTGTAGTTATCCCAGAGTTCATACTCGAACCGTGGAAGACTATGCGTGAATGACGAAGTTGTTGATGGAATCCAAGTGTACCGCTCGTGCTCGGTAGTTTTGGAACCAACGTTGTGTTCGAGCACGAAGTGTAAACCATGTGGATACACCATTTGTGTAGTTATCCCAGAGTTCATACTCGAACCGTGGTAGACTTTGCGTGAATGGCAAAGTTGTTGATGGAATCCAAGTGTACGGTTCGTGCTCGGTAGTTTTGCTACCGACGTTGTGTTCGAGCACGATTTGTAAACCATGGTGATACACCATTTGTGTAGTTATCCCAGAGTTCATACTCGAACCTTGGTGGACTTTGCGTGAATGGCAAAGTTTTTGATGGAATCCAAGTCTACCGTTCATGCTCGGTAGTTTTGCTACTGAAGTTGTGTTCGAGCACGAAGTGTAAACCATGTGGATACACCATTGTGTAGTTATCCCAGAGTTTATATACTCGAACATTCGAAGACTATGCGTGAATGGCGAAGTTGTTGACGAAATCCAAGTCTACCGTTCGTGCTCGGTAGTTTTGGAACCGACGTTGTGTTCGAGCACGAAGTGTAAACCATGGGGATACACCATTTCTATAGTTATCCCAGAGTTCATACTCGAACCGTGGTAGACTTTGCGTGAATGGCGAAGTTGTTGATGGAATCCAAGTGTACCGTTCGTGCTCGGTAGTTTAGCTACCGAAGTTGTGTTCGAGCACGAAGTGTACACCATGTGTATACACCATTTGTGTAGTTATCCCTGAGTTCATACTCGAACCGTGGTAGACTTTACGTGAATGGCGAAGTGGTTGATGAAATCCAAGTGTACCGTTCGTGCTCGGTAGTTTTGCTACTGACGTTGTGTTCGAGCACGAAGTATAAACCATGTGGATACACCATTTGTGTAGTTATCCCAGAGTTCATTCGCGATCCGTTGTAGACTTTGCGAGAATGGCGAAGTTGTTGATGGAATCCAAGTGTATCGTTCGTGCTCGGTAGTTTAGCTACCGAAGTTGGGTTCGAGCACGAAGTGTAAACCATGTGGATACACCATTTGTGTAGTTATCCCAGAGTTCATACTCGAACCTTGGAAGACATTGCGTGAATGGCGAAGTTGTCGATGAAATCCAAGTCTACCGTTCGTGCTCGGTAGTTTTGGAACCGACGTTGTGTTCGAGCACGAACTGTAAACCATGTGGATACACCATTTGTGTAGTTATCCGAGAGTTCATACTCGAACCATGGTAGACTTTGAGTGAATGGCGAAGTTGTTGATGGAATCCAAGTGTACCGTTCGTGCTCGGTAGTTTTGCTACCGACGTTGTGTTCGAGCACGAAGTGTAAACCATGTGGATACACCATTTGTGTAGTTATCCTAGAGTTCATTCTCGAACCATGGTAGTCTTTGCGTGGATGGCGAAGTTGTCGATGGAATCCAAGTGTATCGTTCGTGCTCGGTAGTTTTGGAACCGACGTTGTGTTCGAGCACGAAGTATAAACCATGGGGATACACCATTTCTGTAGTTATCCCAGAGTTCATACTCGAACCGTGGTAGACTTTGCGTGAATGGCGAAGTTGTTGATGGAATCCAAGTGTACCGTTCGGGCTCGGTAGTTTTGCTACCGACGTTGTGTTCGAGCACGAAGTGTAAACCATGTGGATACACCATTTGTGTAGTTATCCCAGAGTTCATACTCGAACCGTGGTAGACTTTGCGTGAATGGCAAAGTTTTTGATGGAATCCAAGTCTACCGTTCATGCTCGGTAGTTTTGCTACTGAAGTTGTGTTCGAGCACGAAGTGTAAACCATGTGGATACACCATTGTGTAGTTAACCCAGAGTTTATACTCGAACCTTCGAAGACTATGCGTGAATAGCGAAGTTGTTGATGAAATCCAAGTCTACCGATCGTGCTCGGTAGTTTTGGAACCGACGTTGTGTTCAAGCACGAAGTGTAAACCATGGGGATACACCATTTCTGTAGTTATCCCAGAGTTCATACTCGAACGGTGGTAGACTTTGCGTGAATGGCGAAGTTGTTGATGGAATCCAAGTGTACCGTTCGTGCTCGGTAGTTTTGCTACCGACGTTGTGTTCGAGCACGAAGTGTAAACCATGTCGATACACCATTATGTAGTTATCCCAGAGTTCATACTCGAACCGTGGTAGACTTTGCGTGAATGGCGAAGTTGTTGATGGAATCCAAGTGTACCGTTCGTGCTCGGTAGTTTTGCTCAAGACGTTGTATTCGAGCACGAAGTGTAAACCATGTGGATACACCATTGTGTAGTTATCCCGGAGTTCATTCTCGAACCTTCGAAGACTTTGCGTGAATGGCGAAGTTGTTGATGAAATCCAAGTCTACCGTTCGTGCTCGGTAGTTTTGGAACCGACGTTGTGTTCGAGCACGAAGTGTAAACCATGGGGATACACCTTTTCTGTAGTTATCCCAGAGTTCATACTCGAACCGTGGTAGACTTTGCGTGAATGGCGAAGTTGTTGATGGAATCCAAGAGTACCGTTCGTGCTCTGTAGTTTTGCTACTGAAATTGTGTTCGAGCACGAAGTGTCAACCATGTGGATACGCAATTTGTGTAGTTATCCCGGAGTTCATACTCGAACCGTGGAAGACTTTGCGTGAATGGCGAAGTTGTTGATGAAATCCAAGTGTACCGTTCGTGCTCGGTAGTTTTGCTACCGACGTTGTGGTTGAGCACGAACTGTAAACCATGTGGATACACCATTTGTGTAGTTATCCCAGAGTTCATACTCGAACCGTGGTAGACTTTGCGTGAATGGCGAAGTTGTTGATAGAATCCAAGTGTACCGTTCGTGCTCGGTAGTTTTGCTACCGACGTTGTATTCGAGCACGAAATGTAAACCATGCGGATACACCATTTGTATACTTATCCCAGAGTTCATACTCGACCCGTGGTAGACTTTGCGTGAATGGCGAAGGTGTTGATGCAATCCAAGTGTACCGTTCGTGCTCGGTAGTTTTGCTACTGAAGTTGTGTTCGAGTACGAAGTATGAACCATGTGTGTACACAATTTGTGTAGTTATCCCAAAGTTAATAGTCGAACCTTTGACGACCTTGCATGTAGGGTGAAGTTGTTGATGGATTCCAAGTGTTCCGTTCGTGCTCGGTAGTTTTGCTACTCAAGTTGTGTTCGAGCACGAAATGTAAACCATGTGGATACGCCATTTGTGTAGTTATCGCAGAGTTCATACTCGAACCGTGGTAGACTTTGCGTGAATGGCGAAGTTGTTGATGGAAACCAAGTGTACCGTTCGTGCTCGGTAGTTTTGCTACCGAAGTTGTGTTCGAGTACGAAGTATGAACCATGTGTGTACAAAATTTATGTAGTTATCCCAAAGTTAATAGTCGAACCTTGGACGACCTTGCGTGTAGGGTGAAGTTGTTGATGGATTCCATGTGTTCCGTTCGTGCTCGGTAGTTTTGCTACTCAAGTTGTGTTCGAGCATGAAGTGTAAACCATGTGGATACACAATTTGTGTACTTATCCCAGAGTTCATACTCGAACCGTGGTTGACTTTGTGTGAATGGCGAAGTTGTTGATGAAATCCAAGTGTACCGTTCGTGCTCGGTAGTTTGGCTACCGACGTTGTGTTCGAGCACGAAGTGTAAACCATGTGGATACACCATTTGTGTAGTTATCCTAGAGTTCATACACGAACCGTGGTAGACTTTGCGTGAATGGCGAAGTTGTTGAATGAATCCAAGTATACCGTTCGTGCTCGGTAATTTTGCTACCGAAGTTGTGTTCGAGCACGAAGTGTAAACCATGTGGATACACCATTTGTGTAGTTATCCCAAAGTTCATACTCGAACCTTGGTAGACTTTGCGTGAATGGCAAAGTTTTTGATGGAATCCAAGTCTACCGTTCGTGCTCTGTAGTTTTGCTACCGACGTTGTGTTCGAGCACGAAGTGTAAACCATGTGGATACACCATTTGTGTAGTTATCCCAGAGTTCATACTCGAACCGTGGTAGACTTTGCGTGAATGGCGAAGTTGTTGAATGAATCCAAGTATACCGTTCGTGCTCGGTAATTTTGCTACCGAAGTTCTGTTCGAGCACGATGTGTAAACCATGTGGATACACCATTTGTGTAGTTATCCGAGAGTTCATACTCGAACGGTGGCAGACTTTGCGTGAATGGCGAAGTTGTTGATGGAAACCAAGTGTACCGTTCGTGTCTGTAGTTTTGCTACCGAAGTTGTGTTCGAGTAGGATGTATGAACCATGTGTGTACACAATTTATGTAGTTATCCCAAAGTTAATAGTCGAACCTTGGACGACCTTGCGTGTAGGGTGAAGTTGTTGATGGATTCCATGTGTTCCGTTCGTGCTCGGTAGTTTTGCTATCGAAGTTGTGTTCGAGCACGAAATGTAAACCATGTGGATACGCCATTTGTGTAGTTATCGCAGAGTTCATACTCGAACCGTGGTAGACTTTGCGTGAATGGCGAAGTTGTTGATGGAAACCAAGTGTACCGTTCGTGCTCGGTAGTTTTGCTACCGAAGTTGTGTTCGAGTACGAAGTATGAACCATGTGTGTACACAATTTATGTAGTTATCCCAAAGTTAATAGTCGAACCTTGGACGACCTTGCGTGTAGGGTGAAGTTGTTGATGGATTCCATGTGTTCCGTTCGTGCTCGGTAGTTTTGCTACTCAAGTTGTGTTCGAGCATGAAGTGTAAACCATGTGGATACACAATTTGTGTACTTATCCCAGAGTTCATACTCGAACCGTGGTTGACTTTGTGTGAATGGCGAAGTTGTTGATGAAATCCAAGTGTACCGTTCGTGCTCGGTAGTTTGGCTACCGACGTTGTGTTCGAGCACGAAGTGTAAACCATGTGGATACACCATTTGTGTAGTTATCCTAGAGTTCATACACGAACCGTGGTAGACTTTGCGTGAATGGCGAAGTTGTTGAATGAATCCAAGTATACCGTTCGTGCTCGGTAATTTTGCTACCGAAGTTGTGTTCGAGCACGAAGTGTAAACCATGTGGATACACCATTTGTGTAGTTATCCCAAAGTTCATACTCGAACCTTGGTAGACTTTGCGTGAATGGCAAAGTTTTTGATGGAATCCAAGTCTACCGTTCGTGCTCTGTAGTTTTGCTACCGACGTTGTGTTCGAGCACGAAGTGTAAACCATGTGGATACACCATTTGTGTAGTTATCCCAGAGTTCATACTCGAACCGTGGTAGACTTTGCGTGAATGGCGAAGTTGTTGAATGAATCCAAGTATACCGTTCGTGCTCGGTAATTTTGCTACCGAAGTTCTGTTCGAGCACGATGTGTAAACCATGTGGATACACCATTTGTGTAGTTATCCGAGAGTTCATACTCGAACGGTGGCAGACTTTGCGTGAATGGCGAAGTTGTTGATGGAAACCAAGTGTACCGTTCGTGTCTGTAGTTTTGCTACCGAAGTTGTGTTCGAGTAGGATGTATGAACCATGTGTGTACACAATTTATGTAGTTATCCCAAAGTTAATAGTCGAACCTTGGACGACCTTGCGTGTAGGGTGAAGTTGTTGATGGATTCCATGTGTTCCGTTCGTGCTCGGTAGTTTTGCTACTCAAGTTGTGTTCGAGCATGAAGTGTAAACCATGTGGATACGCCATTTGTGTAGTTATCGCAGAGTTCATACTCGAACCGTGGTTGACTTTGCGTGAATGGCGAAGTTGTTGATGAAATCCAAGTGTACCGTTCGTGCTCGGTAGTTTGGCTACCGACGTTGTGTTCGAGCACGAAGTGTAAACCATGTGGATACACCATTTGTGTAGTTATCCCAGAGTTCATACTCGAACCGTGGTAGACTTTGCGTGAATGGCGAAGTTGTTGAATGAATCCAAGTATACCGTTCGTGCTCGGTAATTTTGCTACCGAAGTTGTGTTCGAGCACGAAGTGTAAAACCATGTGGATACGCCATTTGTGTAGTTATCGCAGAGTTCATACTCGAACCGTGGTAGACTTTGCGTGAATGGCGAAGTTGTTGATGGAAACCAAGTGTACCGTTCGTGCTCGGTAGTTTTGCTACCGAAGTTGTGTTCGAGTACGAAGTATGAACCATGCGTGTACACAATTTATGTAGTTATCCCAAAGTTAATAGTCGAACCTTGGACGACCTTGCGTGTAGGGTGAAGTTGTTCATGGATTCCATGTGTTCCGTTCGTGCTCGGTAGTTTTGCTACTCAAGTTGTGTTCGAGCATGAAGTGTAAACCATGTGGATACACAATTTGTGTACTTATCCCAGAGTTCATACTCGAACCGTGGTTGATTTTGCGTGAATGGCGAAGTTGTTGATGAAATCCAAGTGTACCGTTCGTGCTCTGTAGTTTGGCTACCGACGTTGTGTTCGAGCACGAAGTGTAAACCATGTGGATACACCATTTGTGTAGTTATCACAGAGTTCTTACTCGAACCGTGGTAGACTTTGCGTGAATGGCGAAGTTGTTGAATGAATCCAAGTATACCGTTCGTGCTCGGTAATTTTGCTACCGAAGTTGTGTTCGAGCACGAAGTGTAAACCATGTGGATACACCATTTGTGTAGTTATCCCAGAGTTCATAATCGAACCTTGGTAGACTTTACGTGAATGGCAAAGTTTTTGATGGAATCCAAGTCTGCCGTTCATGCTCGGTAGTTTTGCTACTGAAGTTGTGTTCGAGCACGAAGTGTAAACCATGTGGATACACCATTTGTGTAGTTATCCCAGAGTTCATAACGAACCGTGGAAGACTTTGCGTGAATGTCGAAGTTGTTGATGAAATCCAAGTGTACCGTTCGTGCTCTGTAGTTTTGCTACCGACGTTGTGTTCGAGCACGAAGTGTAAACCATGTTGACACACCATTTGTGTAGTTATCCCAGAGTTCATACTCGAACCGTGGTAGACTTTGCGTGAATGGCGAAGTTGTTGAATGAATCCAAGTATACCGTTCGTGCTCGGTAATTTTGCTACCGAAGTTGTGTTCGAGCACGAAGTGTAAACCATGTGGATACACCATTTGTGTAGTTATCCGAGAGTTCATACTCGAACGGTGGCAGACTTTGCGTGAATGGCGAAGTTGTTGATGGAAACCAAGTGTACCGTTCGTGCTCGGTAGTTTTGCTACCGAAGTTGTGTTCGAGTATGAAGTATGAACCATGTGTGTACACAATTTATGTAGTTATCCCAAAATTAATAGTCGAACCTTGGACGACCTTGCGTGTAGGGTGAAGTTGTTGATGGATTCCAAGTGTTCCGTTCTTGCTCGGTAGTTTTGCTACTCAAGTTGTGTTCGAGCATGAAGTGTAAACCATGTGGATACACAATTTGTGTACTTATCCCAGAGTTCATACTCGAACCGTGGTTGACTTTGCGTGAATGGCGAAGTTGTTGATGAAATCCAAGTGTACCGTTCGTGCTCGGTAGTTTGGCTACCGACGTTGTGTTCGAGCACGAAGTGTAAACCATGTGGATACACCATTTGTGTAGTTATCCTAGAGTTCATACTCGAACCGTGGTAGACTTTGCGTGAATGGCGAAGTTGTTGAATGAATCCAGGTATACCGTTCGTGCTCGGTAATTTTGCTACCGAAGTTGTGTTCGAGCACGAAGTGTAAACCATGTGGATACACCATTTGTGTAGTTATCCCAGAGTTCATACTCGACCCGTGGTAGACTTTGCGTGAATGGCGAAGGTGTTGATGCAATCCAAGTGTACCGTTCGTGCTCGGTAGTTTTGCTACTAAAGTTGTGTTCGAGTACGAAGTATGAACCATATGTGTACACAATTTATGTAGTTATCCCAAAGTTAATAGTCGAACCTTGGACGACCTTGCGTGTAGGGTGAAGTTGTTGATGGATTCCATGTGTTCCGTTCGTGCTCGGTAGTTTTGCTACTCAAGTTGTGTTCGAGCATGAAGTGTAAACCATGTGGATACACAATTTGTGTACTTATCCCAGAGTTCATACTCGAACCGTGGTTGACTTTGCGTGAATGGCGAAGTTGTTGATGAAATCCAAGTGTACCGTTCGTGCTCTGTAGTTTGGCTACCGACGTTGTGTTCGAGCACAAAGTGTAAACCATGTGGATACACCATTTGTGTAGTTATCACAGAGTTCTTACTCGAACCGTGGTAGACTTTGCGTGAATGGCGAAGTTGTTGAATGAATCCAAGTATACCGTTCGTGCTCGGTAATTTTGCTACCGAAGTTGTGTTCGAGCACGAAGTGTAAACCATGTGGATACACCATTTGTGTAGTTATCCGAGAGTTCATACTCGAACGGTGGCAGACTTTGCGTGAATGGCGAAGTTGTTGATGGAAACCAAGTGTACCGTTCGTGCTCGGTAGTTTTGCTACCGAAGTTGTGTTCGAGCATGAAGTGTAAACCATGTGGATACACAATTTGTGTACTTATCCCAGAGTTCATACTCGAACCGTGGTTGACTTTGGGTGAATGGCGAAGTTGTTGATGAAATCCAAGTGTACCGTTCGTGCTCGGTAGTTTGGCTACCGACGTTGTGTTCGAGCACGAAGTGTAAACCATGTGGATACACCATTTGTGTAGTTATCCTAGAGTTCATACTCGAACCGTGGTAGACTTTGCGTGAATGGCGAAGTTGTTGAATGAATCCAAGTATACCGTTCGTGCTCGGTAATTTTGCTACCGAAGTTGTGTTCGAGCACGAAGTGTAAACCATGTGGATACACCATTTGTGTAGTTATCCCAGAGTTCATACTCGAACCTTGGTAAACTTTGCGTGAATGGCAAAGTTTTTGATGGAATCCAAGTCTACCGTTCATGCTCGGTAGTTTTGCTACTAAAGTTGTGTTCGAGCACGAAGTGTAAACCATGTGGATACACCATTTGTGTAGTTATCCCAAAGTTCATACTCGAACCGTGGAAGACTTTGCGTAAATGGCGAAGTTGTTGATGAAATCCAAGTGTACCGTTCGTGCTCGGTAGTTTTGCTACCGACGTTGTGTTCGAGCACGAAGTGTAAACCATGTGGATACACCATTTGTGTAGTTATCCCAGAGTTCATACTAGAACCGTGGTAGACTTTGCGTGAATGGCGAAGTTGTTGCTGGAATCCAAGTGTATCGTTCGTGCTTGGTAGTTTTGCTACTGAAGTTGTGTTCGAGTACGAAGTATGAACCATGTGTGTACACAATTTATGTAGTTATCCCAAAGTTAATAGTCGAACCTTGGATGACCTTGCATGTAGGGTGAAGTTGTTGATGGATTCCAAGTGTTCCGTTCGTGCTCTGTAGTTTGGCTACCGATGTTGTGTTCGAGCACGAAGTGCAAACCATGTGGATACACCATTTGTGTAGTTATCCCAGAGTTCATACTAGAACCGTGGTAGACTTTGCGTGAATGGCGAAGTTGTTGATGGAATCCAAGTGTACCGTTCGTGCTCGGTAGTTTTGCTACTGAAGTTGTGTTCGAGTACGAAGTATGAACCATGTGTGTACACAATTTATGTAGTTATCCCAGAGTTAATAGTCGAACCTTGGACGACCTTGCATGTAGGGTGAAGTTGTTGATGGATTCCAAGTGTTCCGTTCGTGCTCTGTAGTTTGGCTACCGACGTTGTGTTCGAGCACGAAGTGTAAACCATGTGGACACACCATTTGTGTAGTTATCCCAGAGTTCTTACTCGAACCGTGGTAGACTTTGCGTGAATGGCGAAGTTGTTGAATGAATCCAAGTATACCATTCGTGCTCCGTAATTTTGCTACCGAAGTTGTGTTCGAGCACGAAGTGTAAACCATGTGGATACGCCATTTGTGTAGTTATCGCAGAGTTCATACTCGAACCGTGGTAGACTTTGCGTGAATGGCGATGTTGTTGATGGAAACCAAGTGTACCGTTCGTGCTCGGTAATTTTGCTACCGAAGTTGTGTTCGAGTACGAAGTATGAACCATGTGTGTACACAATTTATGTAGTTATCCCAAAGTTAATAGTCGAACCTTGGACGACCTTGCGTGTAGGGTGAAGTTGTTGATGGATTCCATGTGTTTCGTTCGTGCTCGGTAGTTTTGCTACTCAAGTTGTGTTCGAGCATGAAGTGTAAACCATGTGGATACACAATTTGTGTACTTATCCCAGAGTTCATACTCGAACCGTGGTTGACTTTGGGTGAATGGCGAAGTTGTTGATGAAATCCAAGTGTACCGTTCGTGCTCGGTAGTTTCGCTACCGACGTTGTGTTCGAGCACGAAGTGAAAACCATGTGGATACACCATTTGTGTAGTTATCCTAGAGTTCATACTCGAACCGTGGTAGACTTTGCGTGAATGGCGAAGTTGTTGAATGAATCCAAGTATACCGTTCGTGCTCGGTAATTTTGCTACCGAAGTTGTGTTCGAGCACGAAGTGTAAACCATGTGGATACACCATTTGTGTAGTTATCCGAGAGTTCATACTCGAACGGTGGCAGACTTTGCGTGAATGGCGAAGTTGTTGATGGAAACCAAGTGTACCGTTCGTGTTCGGTAGTTTTGCTACCGAAGTTGTGTTCGAGCATGAAGTGTAAACCATGTGGATACACAATTTGTGTACTTATCCTAGAGTTCATACTCGAACCGTGGTTGACTTTGGGTGAATGGCGAAGTTGTTGATGAAATCCAAGTGTACCGTTCGTGCTCGGTAGTTTGGCTACCGACGTTGTGTTCGAGCACGAAGTGTAAACCATGTGGATACACCATTTGTGTAGTTATCCTAGAGTTCATACTCGAACCGTGGTAGACTTTGCGTGAATGGCGAAGTTGTTGAATGAATCCAAGTATACTGTTCGTGCTCGGTAATTTTGCTACCGAAGTTGTGTTCGAGCACGAAGTGTAAACCATGTGGATACACCATTTCTGTAGTTATCCCAGAGTTCATACTTGAACCTTGGTAGACTTTGCGTGAATGGCAAAGTTTTTGATGGAATCCAAGTCTACCGTTCATGCTCGGTAGTTTTGCTACTAATGTTGTGTTCGAGCACGAAGTGTAAACCATGTGGATACACCATTTGTGTAGTTATCCTAGAGTTCATACTCGAACCGTGGTAGACTTTGCGTGAATGGCGAAGTTGTTGAATGAATCCAAGTATACCGTTCGTGCTCGGTAATTTTGCTACCGAAGTTGTGTTCGAGCACGAAGTGTAAACCATGTGGATACGCCATTTGTGTAGTTATCGCAGAGTTCATACTCGAACCGTGGTAGACTTTGCGTGAATGGCGAAGTTGTTGATGGAAACCAAGTGTACCGTTCGTGCTCGGTAGTTTTGCTACCGAAGTTGTGTTCGAGTACGAAGTATGAACCATGCGTGTACACAATTTATGTAGTTATCCCAAAGTTAATAGTCGAACCTTGGACGACCTTGCGTGTAGGGTGAAGTTGTTCATGGATTCCATGTGTTCCGTTCGTGCTCGGTAGTTTTGCTACTCAAGTTGTGTTCGAGCATGAAGTGTAAGCCATGTGGATACACAATTTGTGTACTTATCCCAGAGTTCATACTTGAACCGTGGTAGACTTTGCGTGAATCGCAAAGTTGTTAATGGAATCCAAGTGTACCGTTCGTGCTCGGTAGTTTTGCTACCGACGTTGTATTCGAGCACGAAATGTAAACCATGCGGATACACCATTTGTATACTTATCCCAGAGTTCATACTCGACCCGTGGTAGACTTTGCGTGAATGGCGAAGGTGTTGATGCAATCCAAGTGTACCGTTCGTGCTCGGTAGTTTTGCTACTAAAGTTGTGTTCGAGTACGAAGTATGAACCATATGTGTACACAATTTATGTAGTTATCCCAAAGTTAATAGTCGAACCTTGGACGACCTTGCGTGTAGGGTGAAGTTGTTGATGGATTCCATGTGTTCCGTTCGTGCTCGGTAGTTTTGCTACTCAAGTTGTGTTCGAGCATGAAGTGTAAACCATGTGGATACACAATTTGTGTACTTATCCCAGAGTTCATACTCGAACCGTGGTTGACTTTGTGTGAATGGCGAAGTTGTTGATGAAATCCAAGTGTACCGTTCGTGCTCGGTAGTTTGGCTACCGACGTTGTGTTCGAGCACGAAGTGAAAACCATGTGGATACACCATTTGTGTAGTTATCCTAGAGTTCATACTCGAACCGTGGTAGACTTTGTGTGAATGGCGAAGTTGTTGAATGAATCCAAGTATACCGTTCGTGCTCGGTAATTTTGCTACCGAAGTTGTGTTCGAGCACGAAGTGTAAACCATGTGGATACACCATTTGTGTAGTTATCCGAGAGTTCATACTCGAACGGTGGCAGACTTTGCGTGAATGGCGAAGTTGTTGATGGAAACCAAGTGTACCGTTCGTGTTCGGTAGTTTTGCTACCGAAGTTGTGTTCGAGCATGAAGTGTAAACCATGTGGATACACAATTTGTGTACTTATCCCAGAGTTCATACTCGAACCGTGGTTGACTTTGGGTGAATGGCGAAGTTGTTGATGAAATCCAAGTGTACCGTTCGTGCTCGGTAGTTTGGCTACCGACGTTGTGTTCGAGCACGAAGTGTAAACCATGTGGATACACCATTTGTGTAGTTATCCTAGAGTTCATACTCGAACCGTGGTAGACTTTGCGTGAATGGCGAAGTTGTTGAATGAATCCAAGTATACTGTTCGTGCTCGGTAATTTTGCTACCGAAGTTGTGTTCGAGCACGAAGTGTAAACCATGTGGATACACCATTTCTGTAGTTATCCCAGAGTTCATACTTGAACCTTGGTAGACTTTGCGTGAATGGCAAAGTTTTTGATGGAATCCAAGTCTACCGTTCATGCTCGGTAGTTTTGCTACTAATGTTGTGTTCGAGCACGAAGTGTAAACCATGTGGATACACCATTTGTGTAGTTATCCTAGAGTTCATACTCGAACCGTGGTAGACTTTGCGTGAATGGCGAAGTTGTTGAATGAATCCAAGTATACCGTTCGTGCTCGGTAATTTTGCTACCGAAGTTGTGTTCGAGCACGAAGTGTAAACCATGTGGATACGCCATTTGTGTAGTTATCGCAGAGTTCATACTCGAACCGTGGTAGACTTTGCGTGAATGGCGAAGTTGTTGATGGAAACCAAGTGTACCGTTCGTGCTCGGTAGTTTTGCTACCGAAGTTGTGTTCGAGTACGAAGTATGAACCATGCGTGTACACAATTTATGTAGTTATCCCAAAGTTAATAGTCGAACCTTGGACGACCTTGCGTGTAGGGTGAAGTTGTTCATGGATTCCATGTGTTCCGTTCGTGCTCGGTAGTTTTGCTACTCAAGTTGTGTTCGAGCATGAAGTGTAAGCCATGTGGATACACAATTTGTGTACTTATCCCAGAGTTCATACTTGAACCGTGGTAGACTTTGCGTGAATCGCAAAGTTGTTAATGGAATCCAAGTGTACCGTTCGTGCTCGGTAGTTTTGCTACCGACGTTGTATTCGAGCACGAAATGTAAACCATGCGGATACACCATTTGTATACTTATCCCAGAGTTCATACTCGACCCGTGGTAGACTTTGCGTGAATGGCGAAGGTGTTGATGCAATCCAAGTGTACCGTTCGTGCTCGGTAGTTTTGCTACTAAAGTTGTGTTCGAGTACGAAGTATGAACCATATGTGTACACAATTTATGTAGTTATCCCAAAGTTAATAGTCGAACCTTGGACGACCTTGCGTGTAGGGTGAAGTTGTTGATGGATTCCATGTGTTCCGTTCGTGCTCGGTAGTTTTGCTACTCAAGTTGTGTTCGAGCATGAAGTGTAAACCATGTGGATACACAATTTGTGTACTTATCCCAGAGTTCATACTCGAACCGTGGTTGACTTTGTGTGAATGGCGAAGTTGTTGATGAAATCCAAGTGTACCGTTCGTGCTCGGTAGTTTGGCTACCGACGTTGTGTTCGAGCACGAAGTGAAAACCATGTGGATACACCATTTGTGTAGTTATCCTAGAGTTCATACTCGAACCGTGGTAGACTTTGTGTGAATGGCGAAGTTGTTGAATGAATCCAAGTATACCGTTCGTGCTCGGTAATTTTGCTACCGAAGTTGTGTTCGAGCACGAAGTGTAAACCATGTGGATACACCATTTGTGTAGTTATCCGAGAGTTCATACTCGAACGGTGGCAGACTTTGCGTGAATGGCGAAGTTGTTGATGGAAACCAAGTGTACCGTTCGTGTTCGGTAGTTTTGCTACCGAAGTTGTGTTCGAGCATGAAGTGTAAACCATGTGGATACACAATTTGTGTACTTATCCCAGAGTTCATACTCGAACCGTGGTTGACTTTGGGTGAATGGCGAAGTTGTTGATGAAATCCAAGTGTACCGTTCGTGCTCGGTAGTTTGGCTACCGACGTTGTGTTCGAGCACGAAGTGTAAACCATGTGGATACACCATTTGTGTAGTTATCCTAGAGTTCATACTCGAACCGTGGTAGACTTTGCGTGAATGGCGAAGTTGTTGAATGAATCCAAGTATACCGTTCGTGCTCGGTAATTTTGCTACCGAAGTTGTGTTCGAGCACGAAGTGTGAACCATGTGGATACACCATTTGTATAGTTATCCCAGAGTTCATACTCGAACCTTGGTAAACTTTGCGTGAATGGCAAAGTTTTTGATGGAATCCAAGTCTACCGTTCATGCTCGGTAGTTTTGCTACTAAAGTTGTGTTCGAGCACGAAGTGTAAACCATGTGGATACACCATTTGTGTAGTTATCCCAAAGTTCATACTCGAACCGTGGAAGACTTTGCGTAAATGGCGAAGTTGTTGATGAAATCCAAGTGTACCGTTCGTGCTCGGTAGTTTTGCTACCGACGTTGTGTTCGAGCACGAAGTGTAAACCATGTGGATACACCATTTGTGTAGTTATCCCAGAGTTCATACTAGAACCGTGGTAGACTTTGCGTGAATGGCGAAGTTGTTGCTGGAATCCAAGTGTATCGTTCGTGCTTGGTAGTTTTGCTACTGAAGTTGTGTTCGAGTACGAAGTATGAACCATGTGTGTACACAATTTATGTAGTTATCCCAAAGTTAATAGTCGAACCTTGGACGACCTTGCATGTAGGGTGAAGTTGTTGATGGATTCCAAGTGTTCCGTTCGTGCTCTGTAGTTTGGCTACCGATGTTGTGTTCGAGCACGAAGTGTAAACCATGTGGATACACCATTTGTGTAGTTATCCTAGAGTTCATACTCGAACCGTGGAAGACTTTGCGTGAATGGCGAAGTTGTTGATGGAATCCAAGTGTACCATTCGTGCTCGGTAGTTTTGCTACTGAAGTTGTGTTCGAGTACGAAGTATGAACCATGTGTGTACACAATTTATGTAGTTATCCCAGAGTTAATAGTCGAACCTTGGACGACCTTGCATGTAGGGTGAAGTTGTTGATGGATTCCAAGTGTTCCGTTCGTGCTCTGTAGTTTGGCTACCGACGTTGTGTTCGAGCACGAAGTGTAAACCATGTGGATACACCATTTGTGTAGTTATCCCAGAGTTCTTACTCGAACCGTGGTAGACTTTGCGTGAATGGCGAAGTTGTTGAATGAATCCAAGTATACCATTCGTGCTCCGTAATTTTGCTACCGAAGTTGTGTTCGAGCATGAAGTGTAAACCATGTGGATACGCCATTTGTGTAGTTATCGCAGAGTTCATACTCGAACCGTGGTAGACTTTGCGTGAATGGCGAAGTTGTTGAATGAATCCAAGTATACCGTTCATGCTCGGTAATTTTGCTACCGAAGTTGTGTTCGAGCACGAAGTGTAAACCATGTGGATACACCATTTGTGTAGTTATCCCAGAGTTCATACTCGAACCTTGGTAAACTTTGCGTGAATGGCAAAGTTTTTGATGGAATCCAAGTCTACCGTTCATGCTCGGTAGTTTTGCTACTAAAGTTGTGTTCGAGCACGAAGTGTAAACCATGTGGATACACCATTTGTGTAGTTATCCCAAAGTTCATACTCGAACCGTGGAAGACTTTGCGTAAATGGCGAAGTTGTTGATGAATCCAAGTATACCATTCGTGCTCCGTAATTTTGCTACCGAAGTTGTGTTCGAGCATGAAGTGTAAACCATGTGGATACGCCATTTGTGTAGTTATCGCAGAGTTCATACTCGAACCGTGGTAGACTTTGCGTGAATGGCGATGTTGTTGATGGAAACCAAGTGTACCGTTCGTGCTCGGTAATTTTGCTACCGAAGTTGTGTTCGAGTACGAAGTATGAACCATGTGTGTACACAATTTATGTAGTTATCCCAAAGTTAATAGTCGAACCTTGGACGACCTTGCGTGTAGGGTGAAGTTGTTGATGGATTCCATGTGTTTCGTTCGTGCTCGGTAGTTTTGCTACTCAAGTTGTGTTCGAGCATGAAGTGTAAACCATGTGGATACACAATTTGTGTACTTATCCCAGAGTTCATACTCGAACCGTGGTTGACTTTGGGTGAATGGCGAAGTTGTTGATGAAATCCAAGTGTACCGTTCGTGCTTGGTAGTTTGGCTACCGACGTTGTGTTCGAGCACGAAGTGTAAACCATGTGGATACACCATTTGTGTAGTTATCCTAGAGTTCATACTCGAACCGTGGTAGACTTTGCGTGAATGGCGAAGTTGTTGAATGAATCCAAGTATACCGTTCGTGGTCGGTAATTTTGCTACCGAAGTTGTGTTCGAGCACGAAGTGTAAACCATGTGGATACACCATTTGTGTAGTTATCCCAGAGTTCATAATCGAACCTTGGTAGACTTTGCGTGAATGGCAAAGTTTTTGATGGAATCCAAGTCTACCGTTCATGCTCGGTAGTTTTGCTACTGAAGTTGTGTTCGAGCACGAAGTGTAAACCATGTGGATACACCATTTGTGTAGTTATCCCAGAGTTCATAACGAACCGTGGAAGACTTTGCGTGAATGTCGAAGTTTTTGATGAAATCCAAGTGTACCGTTCGTGCTCTGTAGTTTTGCTACCGACGTTGTGTTCGAGCACGAAGTGTAAACCATGTGGATACACCATTTGTGTAGTTATCCCAGAGTTCATAACGAACCGTGGAAGACTTTGCGTGAATGTCGAAGTTGTTGATGAAATCCAAGTGTACCGTTCGTGTTCGGTAGTTTTGCTACCGAAGTTGTGTTCGAGCATGAAGTGTAAACCATGTGGATACACAATTTGTGTACTTATCCCAGAGTTCATACTCGAACCGTGGTTGACTTTGGGTGAATGGCGAAGTTGTTGATGAAATCCAAGTGTACCGTTCGTGCTCGGTAGTTTGGCTACCGACGTTGTGTTCGAGCACGAAGTGTAAACCATGTGGATACACCATTTGTGTAGTTATCCTAGAGTTCATACTCGAACCGTGGTAGACTTTGCGTGAATGGCGAAGTTGTTGAATGAATCCAAGTATACCGTTCATGCTCGGTAATTTTGCTACCGAAGTTGTGTTCGAGCACGAAGTGTAAACCATGTGGATACACCATTTGTGTAGTTATCCCAGAGTTCATACTCGAACCTTGGTAAACTTTGCGTGAATGGCAAAGTTTTTGATGGAATCCAAGTCTACCGTTCATGCTCGGTAGTTTTGCTACTAAAGTTGTGTTCGAGCACGAAGTGTAAACCATGTGGATACACCATTTGTGTAGTTATCCCAAAGTTCATACTCGAACCGTGGAAGACTTTGCGTAAATGGCGAAGTTGTTGATGAATCCAAGTATACCATTCGTGCTCCGTAATTTTGCTACCGAAGTTGTGTTCGAGCATGAAGTGTAAACCATGTGGATACGCCATTTGTGTAGTTATCGCAGAGTTCATACTCGAACCGTGGTAGACTTTGCGTGAATGGCGATGTTGTTGATGGAAACCAAGTGTACCGTTCGTGCTCGGTAATTTTGCTACCGAAGTTGTGTTCGAGTACGAAGTATGAACCATGTGTGTACACAATTTATGTAGTTATCCCAAAGTTAATAGTCGAACCTTGGACGACCTTGCGTGTAGGGTGAAGTTGTTGATGGATTCCATGTGTTTCGTTCGTGCTCGGTAGTTTTGCTACTCAAGTTGTGTTCGAGCATGAAGTGTAAACCATGTGGATACACAATTTGTGTACTTATCCCAGAGTTCATACTCGAACCGTGGTTGACTTTGGGTGAATGGCGAAGTTGTTGATGAAATCCAAGTGTACCGTTCGTGCTTGGTAGTTTGGCTACCGACGTTGTGTTCGAGCACGAAGTGTAAACCATGTGGATACACCATTTGTGTAGTTATCCTAGAGTTCATACTCGAACCGTGGTAGACTTTGCGTGAATGGCGAAGTTGTTGAATGAATCCAAGTATACCGTTCGTGCTCGGTAATTTTGCTATCGAAGTTGTGTTCGAGCACGAAGTGTAAACCATGTGGATACACCATTTGTGTAGTTATCCCAGAGTTCATAATCGAACCTTGGTAGACTTTGCGTGAATGGCAAAGTTTTTGATGGAATCCAAGTCTACCGTTCATGCTCGGTAGTTTTGCTACTGAAGTTGTGTTCGAGCACGAAGTGTAAACCATGTGGATACACCATTTGTGTAGTTATCCCAGAGTTCATAACGAACCGTGGAAGACTTTGCGTGAATGTCGAAGTTGTTGATGAAATCCAAGTGTACCGTTCGTGCTCTGTAGTTTTGCTACCGACGTTGTGTTCGAGCACGAAGTGTAAACCATGTGGATACACCATTTGTGTAGTTATCCCAGAGTTCATAACGAACCGTGGAAGACTTTGCGTGAATGTCGAAGTTGTTGATGAAATCCAAGTGTACCGTTCGTGTTCGGTAGTTTTGCTACCGAAGTTGTGTTCGAGCATGAAGTGTAAACCATGTGGATACACAATTTGTGTACTTATCCCAGAGTTCATACTCGAACCGTGGTTGACTTTGGGTGAATGGCGAAGTTGTTGATGAAATCCAAGTGTACCGTTCGTGCTCGGTAGTTTGGCTACCGACGTTGTGTTCGAGCACGAAGTGTAAACCATGTGGATACACCATTTGTGTAGTTATCCTAGAGTTCATACTCGAACCGTGGTAGACTTTGCGTGAATGGCGAAGTTGTTGAATGAATCCAAGTATACCGTTCATGCTCGGTAATTTTGCTACCGAAGTTGTGTTCGAGCACGAAGTGTAAACCATGTGGATACACCATTTGTGTAGTTATCCCAGAGTTCATACTCGAACCTTGGTAAACTTTGCGTGAATGGCAAAGTTTTTGATGGAATCCAAGTCTACCGTTCATGCTCGGTAGTTTTGCTACTAAAGTTGTGTTCGAGCACGAAGTGTAAACCATGTGGATACACCATTTGTGTAGTTATCCCAAAGTTCATACTCGAACCGTGGAAGACTTTGCGTAAATAGCGAAGTTGTTGATGAAATCCAAGTGTACCGTTCGTGCTCGGTAGTTTTGCTACCGACGTTGTGTTCGAGCACGAAGTGTAAACCATGTGGATACACCATTTGTGTAGTTATCCCAGAGTTCATACTAGAACCGTGGTAGACTTTGCGTGAATGGCGAAGTTGTTGCTGGAATCCAAGTGTATCGTTCGTGCTTGGTAGTTTTGCTACTGAAGTTGTGTTCGAGTACGAAGTATGAACCATGTGTGTACACAATTTATGTAGTTATCCCAAAGTTAATAGTCGAACCTTGGACGACCTTGCATGTAGGGTGAAGTTGTTGATGGATTCCAAGTGTTCCATTCGTGCTCTGTAGTTTGGCTACCGTTGTTGTGTTCGAGCACGAAGTGTAAACCATGTGGATACACCATTTGTGTAGTTATCCCAGAGTTCATACTAGAACCGTGGTAGACTTTGCGTGAATGGCGAAGTTGTTGATGGAATCCAAGTGTACCGTTCGTGCTCGGTAGTTTTGCTACTGAAGTTGTGTTCGAGTACGAAGTATGAACCATGTGTGTACACAATTTATGTAGTTATCCCAGAGTTAATAGTCGAACCTTGGACGACCTTGCATGTAGGGTGAAGTTGTTGATGGATTCCAAGTGTTCCGTTCGTGCTCTGTAGTTTGGCTACCGACGTTGTGTTCGAGCACGAAGTGTAAACCATGTGGACACACCATTTGTGTAGTTATCCCAGAGTTCTTACTCGAACCGTGGTAGACTTTGCGTGAATGGCGAAGTTGTTGAATGAATCCAAGTATACCATTCGTGCTCCGTAATTTTGCTACCGATGTTGTGTTCGAGCACGAAGTGTAAACCATGTGGATACGCCATTTGTGTAGTTATCGCAGAGTTCATACTCGAACCGTGGTAGACTTTGCGTGAATGGCGATGTTGTTGATGGAAACCAAGTGTACCGTTCGTGCTCGGTAATTTTGCTACCGAAGTTGTGTTCGAGTACGAAGTATGAACCATGTGTGTACACAATTTATGTAGTTATCCCAAAGTTAATAGTCGAACCTTGGACGACCTTGCGTGTAGGGTGAAGTTGTTGATGGATTCCATGTGTTTCGTTCGTGCTCGGTAGTTTTGCTACTCAAGTTGTGTTCGAGCATGAAGTGTAAACCATGTGGATACACAATTTGTGTACTTATCCCAGAGTTCATACTCGAACCGTGGTTGACTTTGGGTGAATGGCGAAGTTGTTGATGAAATCCAAGTGTACCGTTCGTGCTCGGTAGTTTGGCTACCGACGTTGTGTTCGAGCACGAAGTGTAAACCATGTGGATACACCATTTGTGTAGTTATCCTAGAGTTCATACTCGAACCGTGGTAGACTTTGCGTGAATGGCGAAGTTGTTGAATGAATCCAAGTATACCGTTCGTGCTCGGTAATTTTGCTACCGAAGTTGTGTTCGAGCACGAAGTGTAAACCATGTGGATACACCATTTGTGTAGTTATCCCAGAGTTCATAATCGAACCTTGGTAGACTTTGCGTGAATGGCAAAGTTTTTGATGGAATCCAAGTCTACCGTTCATGCTCGGTAGTTTTGCTACTGAAGTTGTGTTCGAGCACGAAGTGTAAACCATGTGGATACACCATTTGTGTAGTTATCCCAGAGTTCATAACGAACCGTGGAAGACTTTGCGTGAATGTCGAAGTTGTTGATGAAATCCAAGTGTACCGTTCGTGCTCTGTAGTTTTGCTACCGACGTTGTGTTCGAGCACGAAGTGTAAACCATGTGGATACACCATTTGTGTAGTTATCCCACAGTTCATAACGAACCGTGGAAGACTTTGCGTGAATGTCGAAGTTGTTGATGAAATCCAAGTGTACCGTTCGTGTTCGGTAGTTTTGCTACCGAAGTTGTGTTCGAGCATGAAGTGTAAACCATGTGGATACACAATTTGTGTACTTATCCCAGAGTTCATACTCGAACCGTGGTTGACTTTGGGTGAATGGCGAAGTTGTTGATGAAATCCAAGTGTACCGTTCGTGCTCGGTAGTTTGGCTACCGACGTTGTGTTCGAGCACGAAGTGTAAACCATGTGGATACACCATTTGTGTAGTTATCCTAGAGTTCATACTCGAACCGTGGTAGACTTTGCGTGAATGGCGAAGTTGTTGAATGAATCCAAGTATACCGTTCGTGCTCGGTAATTTTGCTACCGAAGTTGTGTTCGAGCACGAAGTGTAAACCATGTGGATACACCATTTGTGTAGTTATCCCAGAGTTCATACTCGAACCTTGGTAAACTTTGCGTGAATGGCAAAGTTTTTGATGGAATCCAAGTCTACCGTTCATGCTCGGTAGTTTTGCTACTAAAGTTGTGTTCGAGCACGAAGTGTAAACCATGTGGATACACCATTTGTGTAGTTATCCCAAAGTTCATACTCGAACCGTGGAAGACTTTGCGTAAATGGCGAAGTTGTTGATGAAATCCAAGTGTACCGTTCGTGCTCGGTAGTTTTGCTACCGACGTTGTGTTCGAGCACGAAGTGTAAACCATGTGGATACACCATTTGTGTAGTTATCCCAGAGTTCATACTAGAACCGTGGTAGACTTTGCGTGAATGGCGAAGTTGTTGCTGGAATCCAAGTGTATCGTTCGTGCTTGGTAGTTTTGCTACTGAAGTTGTGTTCGAGTACGAAGTATGAACCATGTGTGTACACAATTTATGTAGTTATCCCAAAGTTAATAGTCGAACCTTGGACGACCTTGCATGTAGGGTGAAGTTGTTGATGGATTCCAAGTGTTCCGTTCGTGCTCTGTAGTTTGGCTACCGATGTTGTGTTCGAGCACGAAGTGTAAACCATGTGGATACACCATTTGTGTAGTTATCCTAGAGTTCATACTCGAACCGTGGAAGACTTTGCGTGAATGGCGAAGTTGTTGATGGAATCCAAGTGTACCGTTCGTGCTCGGTAGTTTTGCTACTGAAGTTGTGTTCGAGTACGAAGTATGAACCATGTGTGTACACAATTTATGTAGTTATCCCAGAGTTAATAGTCGAACCTTGGACGACCTTGCATGTAGGGTGAAGTTGTTGATGGATTCCAAGTGTTCCGTTCGTGCTCTGTAGTTTGGCTACCGACGTTGTGTTCGAGCACGAAGTGTAAACCATGTGGATACACCATTTGTGTAGTTATCCCAGAGTTCTTACTCGAACCGTGGTAGACTTTGCGTGAATGGCGAAGTTGTTGAATGAATCCAAGTATACCATTCGTGCTCCGTAATTTTGCTACCGAAGTTGTGTTCGAGCACGAAGTGTAAACCATGTGGATACGCCATTTGTGTAGTTATCGCAGAGTTCATACTCGAACCGTGGTAGACTTTGCGTGAATGGCGATGTTGTTGATGGAAACCAAGTGTACCGTTCGTGCTCGGTAATTTTGCTACCGAAGTTGTGTTCGAGTACGAAGTATGAACCATGTGTGTACACAATTTATGTAGTTATCCCAAAGTTAATAGTCGAACCTTGGACGACCTTGCGTGTAGGGTGAAGTTGTTGATGGATTCCATGTGTTTCGTTCGTGCTCGGTAGTTTTGCTACTCAAGTTGTGTTCGAGCATGAAGTGTAAACCATGTGGATACACAATTTGTGTACTTATCCCAGAGTTCATACTCGAACCGTGGTTGACTTTGGGTGAATGGCGAAGTTGTTGATGAAATCCAAGTGTACCGTTCGTGCTCGGTAGTTTGGCTACCGACGTTGTGTTCGAGCACGAAGTGTAAACCATGTGGATACACCATTTGTGTAGTTATCCTAGAGTTCATACTCGAACCGTGGTAGACTTTGCGTGAATGGCGAAGTTGTTGAATGAATCCAAGTATACCGTTCGTGCTCGGTAATTTTGCTACCGAAGTTGTGTTCGAGCACGAAGTGTAAACCATGTGGATACACCATTTGTGTAGTTATCCCAGAGTTCATAATCGAACCTTGGTAGACTTTGCGTGAATGGCAAAGTTTTTGATGGAATCCAAGTCTACCGTTCATGCTCGGTAGTTTTGCTACTGAAGTTGTGTTCGAGCACGAAGTGTAAACCATGTGGATACACCATTTGTGTAGTTATCCCAGAGTTCATAACGAACCGTGGAAGACTTTGCGTGAATGTCGAAGTTGTTGATGAAATCCAAGTGTACCGTTCGTGCTCTGTAGTTTTGCTACCGACGTTGTGTTCGAGCACGAAGTGTAAACCATGTGGATACACCATTTGTGTAGTTATCCCAGAGTTCATACTCGAACCGTGGTAGACTTTGCGTGAATGGCGAAGTTGTTGAATGAATCCAAGTATACCGTTCGTGCTCGGTAATTTTGCTACCGAAGTTCTGTTCGAGCACGAAGTGTAAACCATGTGGATACACCATTTGTGTAGTTATCCGAGAGTTCATACTCGAACGGTGGCAGACTTTGCGTGAATGGCGAAGTTGTTGATGGAAACCAAGTGTACCGTTCGTGTCTGTAGTTTTGCTACCGAAGTTGTGTTCGAGTAGGAAGTATGAACCATGTGTGTACACAATTTATGTAGTAATCCCAAAGTTAATAGTCGAACCTTGGACGACCTTGCGTGTAGGGTGAAGTTGTTGATGGATTCCAAGTGTTCCGTTCGTGCTCGGTAGTTTTGCTACTCAAGTTGTGTTCTAGCATGAAGTGTAAACCATGTGGATACACAATTTGTGTACTTATCCCAGAGTTCATACTCGAACCGTGGTTGACTTTGTGTGAATGGCGAAGTTGTTGATGAAATCCAAGTGTACCGTTCGTGCTCGGTAGTTTGGCTACCGACGTTGTGTTCGAGCACGAAGTGAAAACCATGTGGATACACCATTTGTGTAGTTATCCTAGAGTTCATACTCGAACCGTGGTAGACTTTGCGTGAATGGCGAATTTGTTGAATGAATCCAAGTATACCGTTCGTGCTCGGTAATTTTGCTACCGAAGTTGTGTTCGAGCACGAAGTGTAAACCATGTGGATACACCATTTGTGTAGTTATCCCAGAGTTCATACTCGAACCTTGGTAGACTTTGCGTGAATGGCAAAGTTTTTGATGGAATCCAAGTCTACCGTTCATGCTCGGTAGTTTTGCTACTGAAGTTGTGTTCGAGCACGAAGTGTAAACCATGTGGATACACCATTTGTGTAGTTATCCCAGAGTTCATACTCGAACCGTGGAAGACTTTGCGTGAATGTCGAAGTTGTTGATGAAATCCAAGTGTACCGTTCGTGCTCGGTAGTTTTGCTACCGACGTTGTGTTCGAGCACGAAGTGTAAACCATGTGGATACACCATTTGTGTAGTTATCCCAGAGTTCATACTCGAACCGTGGTAGACTTTGCGTGAATGGCGAAGTTGTTGAATGAATCCAAGTATACCGTTCGTGCTCGGTAATTTTGCTACCGAAGTTGTGTTCGAGCACGAAGTGTAAACCATGTGGATACACCATTTGTGTAGTTATCCGAGAGTTCATACTCGAACGGTGGCAGACTTTGCGTGAATGGCGAAGTTGTTGATGGAAACCAAGTGTACCGTTCGTGCTCGGTAGTTTTGCTACCGAAGTTGTGTTCGAGTATGAAGTATGAACCATGTGTGTACACAATTTATGTAGTTATCCCAAAATTAATAGTCGAACCTTGGACGACCTTGCGTGTAGGGTGAAGTTGTTGATGGATTCCAAGTGTTCCGTTCTTGCTCGGTAGTTTTGCTACTCAAGTTGTGTTCGAGCATGAAGTGTAAACCATGTGGATACACAATTTGTGTACTTATCCCAGAGTTCATACTCGAACCGTGGTTGACTTTGCGTGAATGGCGAAGTTGTTGATGAAATCCAAGTGTACCGTTCGTGCTCGGTAGTTTGGCTACCGACGTTGTGTTCGAGCATGAAGTGTAAACCATGTGGATACACCATTTGTGTAGTTATCCTAGAGTTTATACTCGAACCGTGGTAGACTTTGCGTGAATGGCGAAGTTGTTGAATGAATCCAAGTATACTGTTCGTGCTCGGTAATTTTGCTACCGAAGTTGTGTTCGAGCACGAAGTGTAAACCATGTGGATACACCATTTGTGTAGTTATCCCAGAGTTCATACTCGAACCTTGGTAGACTTTGCGTGAATGGCAAAGTTTTTGATGGAATCCAAGTCTACCGTTCATGCTCGGTAGTTTTGCTACTAATGTTGTGTTCGAGCACGAAGTGTAAACCATGTGGATACACCATTTGTGTAGTTATCCTATAGTTCATACTCGAACCGTGGAAGACTTTGCGTGAATGGCGAAGTTGTTGATGAAATCCAAGTGTACCGTTCGTGCTCGGTAGTTTTGCTACCGACGTTGTGTTCGAGCACGAAGTGTAAACCATGTGGATACACCATTTGTGTAGTTATGCCAGAGTTCATACTAGAACCGTGGTAGACTTTGCGTGAATGGCGAAGTTGTTGCTGGAATCTAAGTGTATCGTTCGTGCTTGGTAGTTTT
This sequence comes from Oryza brachyantha, assembly GCF_000231095.2. Classification (NCBI taxonomy): domain Eukaryota; kingdom Viridiplantae; phylum Streptophyta; class Magnoliopsida; order Poales; family Poaceae; genus Oryza; species Oryza brachyantha. The sequence goes on from NW_024427259.1 coordinate 27,866, forward strand.
GCTACTGAAGTTGTGTTCGAGTACGAAGTATGAACCATGTGTGTACACAATTTATGTAGTTATCCCAAAGTTAATAGTCGAACCTTGGACGACCTTGCATGTAGGGTGAAGTTGTTGATGGATTCCAAGTGTTCCGTTCGTGCTCTGTAGTTTGGCTACCGATGTTGTGTTCGAGCACGAAGTGTAAACCATGTGGATACACCATTTGTGTAGTTATCCTAGAGTTCATACTCGAACCGTGGAAGACTTTGCGTGAATGGCGAAGTTGTTGATGGAATCCAAGTGTACCGTTCGTGCTCGGTAGTTTTGCTACTGAAGTTGTGTTCGAGTACGAAGTATGAACCATGTGTGTACACAATTTATGTAGTTATCCCAGAGTTAATAGTCGAACCTTGGACGACCTTGCATGTAGGGTGAAGTTGTTGATGGATTCCAAGTGTTCCGTTCGTGCTCTGTAGTTTGGCTACCGACGTTGTGTTCGAGCACGAAGTGTAAACCATGTGGATACACCATTTGTGTAGTTATCCCAGAGTTCTTACTCGAACCGTGGTAGACTTTGCGTGAATGGCGAAGTTGTTGAATGAATCCAAGTATACCATTCGTGCTCCGTAATTTTGCTACCGAAGTTGTGTTCGAGCACGAAGTGTAAACCATGTGGATACGCCATTTGTGTAGTTATCGCAGAGTTCATACTCGAACCGTGGTAGACTTTGCGTGAATGGCGATGTTGTTGATGGAAACCAAGTGTACCGTTCGTGCTCGGTAATTTTGCTACCGAAGTTGTGTTCGAGTACGAAGTATGAACCATGTGTGTACACAATTTATGTAGTTATCCCAAAGTTAATAGTCGAACCTTGGACGACCTTGCGTGTAGGGTGAAGTTGTTGATGGATTCCATGTGTTTCGTTCGTGCTCGGTAGTTTTGCTACTCAAGTTGTGTTCGAGCATGAAGTGTAAACCATGTGGATACACAATTTGTGTACTTATCCCAGAGTTCATACTCGAACCGTGGTTGACTTTGGGTGAATGGCGAAGTTGTTGATGAAATCCAAGTGTACCGTTCGTGCTCGGTAGTTTGGCTACCGACGTTGTGTTCGAGCACGAAGTGTAAACCATGTGGATACACCATTTGTGTAGTTATCCTAGAGTTCATACTCGAACCGTGGTAGACTTTGCGTGAATGGCGAAGTTGTTGAATGAATCCAAGTATACCGTTCGTGCTCGGTAATTTTGCTACCGAAGTTGTGTTCGAGCACGAAGTGTAAACCATGTGGATACACCATTTGTGTAGTTATCCCAGAGTTCATAATCGAACCTTGGTAGACTTTGCGTGAATGGCAAAGTTTTTGATGGAATCCAAGTCTACCGTTCATGCTCGGTAGTTTTGCTACTGAAGTTGTGTTCGAGCACGAAGTGTAAACCATGTGGATACACCATTTGTGTAGTTATCCCAGAGTTCATAACGAACCGTGGAAGACTTTGCGTGAATGTCGAAGTTGTTGATGAAATCCAAGTGTACCGTTCGTGCTCTGTAGTTTTGCTACCGACGTTGTGTTCGAGCACGAAGTGTAAACCATGTGGATACACCATTTGTGTAGTTATCCCAGAGTTCATACTCGAACCGTGGTAGACTTTGCGTGAATGGCGAAGTTGTTGAATGAATCCAAGTATACCGTTCGTGCTCGGTAATTTTGCTACCGAAGTTCTGTTCGAGCACGAAGTGTAAACCATGTGGATACACCATTTGTGTAGTTATCCGAGAGTTCATACTCGAACGGTGGCAGACTTTGCGTGAATGGCGAAGTTGTTGATGGAAACCAAGTGTACCGTTCGTGTCTGTAGTTTTGCTACCGAAGTTGTGTTCGAGTAGGAAGTATGAACCATGTGTGTACACAATTTATGTAGTAATCCCAAAGTTAATAGTCGAACCTTGGACGACCTTGCGTGTAGGGTGAAGTTGTTGATGGATTCCAAGTGTTCCGTTCGTGCTCGGTAGTTTTGCTACTCAAGTTGTGTTCTAGCATGAAGTGTAAACCATGTGGATACACAATTTGTGTACTTATCCCAGAGTTCATACTCGAACCGTGGTTGACTTTGTGTGAATGGCGAAGTTGTTGATGAAATCCAAGTGTACCGTTCGTGCTCGGTAGTTTGGCTACCGACGTTGTGTTCGAGCACGAAGTGAAAACCATGTGGATACACCATTTGTGTAGTTATCCTAGAGTTCATACTCGAACCGTGGTAGACTTTGCGTGAATGGCGAATTTGTTGAATGAATCCAAGTATACCGTTCGTGCTCGGTAATTTTGCTACCGAAGTTGTGTTCGAGCACGAAGTGTAAACCATGTGGATACACCATTTGTGTAGTTATCTCAGAGTTCATACTCGAACCTTGGTAGACTTTGCGTGAATGGCAAAGTTTTTGATGGAATCCAAGTCTACCGTTCATGCTCGGTAGTTTTGCTACTGAAGTTGTGTTCGAGCACGAAGTGTAAACCATGTGGATACACCATTTGTGTAGTTATCCCAGAGTTCATACTCGAACCGTGGAAGACTTTGCGTGAATGTCGAAGTTGTTGATGAAATCCAAGTGTACCGTTCGTGCTCGGTAGTTTTGCTACCGACGTTGTGTTCGAGCACGAAGTGTAAACCATGTGGATACACCATTTGTGTAGTTATCCCAGAGTTCATACTCGAACCGTGGTAGACTTTGCGTGAATGGCGAAGTTGTTGAATGAATCCAAGTATACCGTTCGTGCTCGGTAATTTTGCTACCGAAGTTGTGTTCGAGCACGAAGTGTAAACCATGTGGATACACCATTTGTGTAGTTATCCGAGAGTTCATACTCGAACGGTGGCAGACTTTGCGTGAATGGCGAAGTTGTTGATGGAAACCAAGTGTACCGTTCGTGCTCGGTAGTTTTGCTACCGAAGTTGTGTTCGAGTATGAAGTATGAACCATGTGTGTACACAATTTATGTAGTTATCCCAAAATTAATAGTCGAACCTTGGACGACCTTGCGTGTAGGGTGAAGTTGTTGATGGATTCCAAGTGTTCCGTTCTTGCTCGGTAGTTTTGCTACTCAAGTTGTGTTCGAGCATGAAGTGTAAACCATGTGGATACACAATTTGTGTACTTATCCCAGAGTTCATACTCGAACCGTGGTTGACTTTGCGTGAATGGCGAAGTTGTTGATGAAATCCAAGTGTACCGTTCGTGCTCGGTAGTTTGGCTACCGACGTTGTGTTCGAGCATGAAGTGTAAACCATGTGGATACACCATTTGTGTAGTTATCCTAGAGTTTATACTCGAACCGTGGTAGACTTTGCGTGAATGGCGAAGTTGTTGAATGAATCCAAGTATACTGTTCGTGCTCGGTAATTTTGCTACCGAAGTTGTGTTCGAGCACGAAGTGTAAACCATGTGGATACACCATTTGTGTAGTTATCCCAGAGTTCATACTCGAACCTTGGTAGACTTTGCGTGAATGGCAAAGTTTTTGATGGAATCCAAGTCTACCGTTCATGCTCGGTAGTTTTGCTACTAATGTTGTGTTCGAGCACGAAGTGTAAACCATGTGGATACACCATTTGTGTAGTTATCCTATAGTTCATACTCGAACCGTGGAAGACTTTGCGTGAATGGCGAAGTTGTTGATGAAATCCAAGTGTACCGTTCGTGCTCGGTAGTTTTGCTACCGACGTTGTGTTCGAGCACGAAGTGTAAACCATGTGGATACACCATTTGTGTAGTTATGCCAGAGTTCATACTAGAACCGTGGTAGACTTTGCGTGAATGGCGAAGTTGTTGCTGGAATCTAAGTGTATCGTTCGTGCTTGGTAGTTTTGCTACTGAAGTTGTGTTCGAGTACGAAGTATGAACCATGTGTGTACACAATTTATGTAGTTATCCCAAAGTTAATAGTCGAACCTTGGACGACCTTGCATGTAGGGTGAAGTTGTTGATGGATTCCAAGTGTTCCGTTCGTGCTCTGTAGTTTGGCTACCGATGTTGTGTTCGAGCACGAAGTGTAAACCATGTGGATACACCATTTGTGTAGTTATCCTAGAGTTCATACTCGAACCGTGGAAGACTTTGCGTGAATGGCGAAGTTGTTGATGGAATCCAAGTGTACCGTTCGTGCTCGGTAGTTTTGCTACTGAAGTTGTGTTCGAGTACGAAGTATGAACCATGTGTGTACACAATTTATGTAGTTATCCCAGAGTTAATAGTCGAACCTTGGACGACCTTGCATGTAGGGTGAAGTTGTTGATGGATTCCAAGTGTTCCGTTCGTGCTCTGTAGTTTGGCTACCGACGTTGTGTTCGAGCACGAAGTGTAAACCATGTGGATACACCATTTGTGTAGTTATCCCAGAGTTCTTACTCGAACCGTGGTAGACTTTGCGTGAATGGCGAAGTTGTTGAATGAATCCAAGTATACCATTCGTGCTCCGTAATTTTGCTACCGAAGTTGTGTTCGAGCACGAAGTGTAAACCATGTGGATACGCCATTTGTGTAGTTATCGCAGAGTTCATACTCGAACCGTGGTAGACTTTGCGTGAATGGCGATGTTGTTGATGGAAACCAAGTGTACCGTTCGTGCTCGGTAATTTTGCTACCGAAGTTGTGTTCGAGTACGAAGTATGAACCATGTGTGTACACAATTTATGTAGTTATCCCAAAGTTAATAGTCGAACCTTGGACGACCTTGCGTGTAGGGTGAAGTTGTTGATGGATTCCATGTGTTTCGTTCGTGCTCGGTAGTTTTGCTACTCAAGTTGTGTTCGAGCATGAAGTGTAAACCATGTGGATACACAATTTGTGTACTTATCCCAGAGTTCATACTCGAACCGTGGTTGACTTTGGGTGAATGGCGAAGTTGTTGATGAAATCCAAGTGTACCGTTCGTGCTCGGTAGTTTGGCTACCGACGTTGTGTTCGAGCACGAAGTGTAAACCATGTGGATACACCATTTGTGTAGTTATCCTAGAGTTCATACTCGAACCGTGGTAGACTTTGCGTGAATAGCGAAGTTGTTGAATGAATCCAAGTATACCGTTCGTGCTCGGTAATTTTGCTACCGAAGTTGTGTTCGAGCACGAAGTGTAAACCATGTGGATACACCATTTGTGTAGTTATCCCAGAGTTCATAATCGAACCTTGGTAGACTTTGCGTGAATGGCAAAGTTTTTGATGGAATCCAAGTCTACCGTTCATGCTCGGTAGTTTTGCTACTGAAGTTGTGTTCGAGCACGAAGTGTAAACCATGTGGATACACCATTTGTGTAGTTATCCCAGAGTTCATAACGAACCGTGGAAGACTTTGCGTGAATGTCGAAGTTGTTGATGAAATCCAAGAGTACCGTTCGTGCTCTGTAGTTTTGCTACCGACGTTGTGTTCGAGCACGAAGTGTAAACCATGTGGATACACCATTTGTGTAGTTATCCCAGAGTTCATACTCGAACCGTGGTAGACTTTGCGTGAATGGCGAAGTTGTTGAATGAATCCAAGTATACCGTTCGTGCTCGGTAATTTTGCTACCGAAGTTCTGTTCGAGCACGAAGTGTAAACCATGTGGATACACCATTTGTGTAGTTATCCGAGAGTTCATACTCGAACGGTGGCAGACTTTGCGTGAATGGCGAAGTTGTTGATGGAAACCAAGTGTACCGTTCGTGTCTGTAGTTTTGCTACCGAAGTTGTGTTCGAGTAGGAAGTATGAACCATGTGTGTACACAATTTATGTAGTAATCCCAAAGTTAATAGTCGAACCTTGGACGACCTTGCGTGTAGGGTGAAGTTGTTGATGGATTCCAAGTGTTCCGTTCGTGCTCGGTAGTTTTGCTACTCAAGTTGTGTTCTAGCATGAAGTGTAAACCATGTGGATACACAATTTGTGTACTTATCCCAGAGTTCATACTCGAACCGTGGTTGACTTTGTGTGAATGGCGAAGTTGTTGATGAAATCCAAGTGTACCGTTCATGCTCGGTAGTTTGGCTACCGACGTTGTGTTCGAGCACGAAGTGAAAACCATGTGGATACACCATTTGTGTAGTTATCCTAGAGTTCATACTCGAACCGTGGTAGACTTTGCGTGAATGGCGAAGTTGTTGAATGAATCCAAGTATACCGTTCGTGCTCGGTAATTTTGCTACCGAAGTTGTGTTCGAGCACGAAGTGTAAACCATGTGGATACACCATTTGTGTAGTTATCCCAGAGTTCATACTCGAACCTTGGTAGACTTTGCGTGAATGGCAAAGTTTTTGATGGAATCCAAGTCTACCGTTCATGCTCGGTAGTTTTGCTACTGAAGTTGTGTTCGAGCACGAAGTGTAAACCATGTGGATACACCATTTGTGTAGTTATCCCAGAGTTCATACTCGAACCGTGGAAGACTTTGCGTGAATGTCGAAGTTGTTGATGAAATCCAAGTGTACCGTTCGTGCTCGGTAGTTTTGCTACCGACGTTGTGTTCGAGCACGAAGTGTAAACCATGTGGATACACCATTTGTGTAGTTATCCCAGAGTTCATACTCGAACCGTGGTAGACTTTGCGTGAATGGCGAAGTTGTTGAATGAATCCAAGTATACCGTTCGTGCTCGGTAATTTTGCTACCGAAGTTGTGTTCGAGCACGAAGTGTAAACCATGTGGATACACCATTTGTGTAGTTATCCGAGAGTTCATACTCGAACGGTGGCAGACTTTGCGTGAATGGCGAAGTTGTTGATGGAAACCAAGTGTACCGTTCGTGCTCGGTAGTTTTGCTACCGAAGTTGTGTTCGAGTATGAAGTATGAACCATGTGTGTACACAATTTATGTAGTTATCCCAAAATTAATAGTCGAACCTTGGACGACCTTGCATGTAGGGTGAAGTTGTTGATGGATTCCAAGTGTTCCGTTCTTGCTCGGTAGTTTTGCTACTCAAGTTGTGTTCGAGCATGAAGTGTAAACCATGTGGATACACAATTTGTGTACTTATCCCAGAGTTCATACTCGAACCGTGGTTCACTTTGCGTGAATGGCGAAGTTGTTGATGAAATCCAAGTGTACCGTTCGTGCTCGGTAGTTTGGCTACCGACGTTGTGTTCGAGCACGAAGTGTAAACCATGTGGATACACCATTTGTGTAGTTATCCCAGAGTTCATACTCGAACCTTGGTAGACTTTGCGTGAATGGCAAAGTTTTTGATGGAATCCAAGTCTACCGTTCATGCTCGGTAGTTTTGCTACTGAAGTTGTGTTCGAGCACGAAGTGTAAACCATGTGGATACACCATTTGTGTAGTTATCCCAGAGTTCATACTCGAACCGTGGAAGACTTTGCGTGAATGTCGAAGTTGTTGATGAAATCCAAGTGTACCGTTCGTGCTCGGTAGTTTTGCTACCGACGTTGTGTTCGAGCACGAAGTGTAAACCATGTGGATACACCATTTGTGTAGTTATCCCAGAGTTCATACTAGAACCGTGGTAGACTTTGCGTGAATGGCGAAGTTGTTGATGGAATCCAAGTGTACCGTTCGTGCTTGGTAGTTTTGCTACTGAAGTTGTGTTCGAGTACGAAGTATGAACCATGTGTGTACACAATTTATGTAGTTATCCCAAAGTTAATAGTCGAACCTTGGTCGACCTTGCATGTAGGGTGAAGTTGTTGATGGATTCCAAGTGTTCCGTTCGTGCTCTGTAGTTTGGCTACCGATGTTGTGTTCGAGCACGAAGTGTAAACCTTGTGGATACACCATTTGTGTAGTTATCCCAGAGTTCATACTAGAACCGTGGTAGACTTTGCGTGAATGGCGAAGTTGTTGATGGAATCCAAGTGTACCGTTCGTGCTCGGTAGTTTTGCTACTGAAGTTGTGTTCGAGTACGAAGTATGAACCATGTGTGTACACAATTTATGTAGTTATCCCAAAGTTAATAGTCGAACCTTGGACGACCTTGCATGTAGGGTGAAGTTGTTGATGGATTCCAAGTGTTCCGTTCGTGCTCTGTAGTTTGGCTACCGACGTTGTGTTCGAGCACGAAGTGTAAACCATGTGGATACACCATTTGTGTAGTTATCCCAGAGTTCTTACTCGAACCGTGGTAGACTTTGTGTGAATGGCGAAGTTGTTGAATGAATCCAAGTATACCGTTCGTGCTCGGTAATTTTGCTACCGAAGTTGTGTTCGAGCACGAAGTGTAAACCATGTGGATACACCATTTGTGTAGTTATCCGAGAGTTCATACTCGAACCTTGGTAGACTTTGCGTGAATGGTAATAATTTTGATGGAATCCAAGTCTACCGTTCATGCTCGGTAGTTTTGCTACTGAAGTTGTGTTCGAGCACGAAGTGTAAACCATGTGGATACACCATTTGTGTAGTTATCCCAGAGTTCATACTCGAACCGTGGAAGACTTTGCGTGAATGTCGAAGTTGTTGATGAAATCCAAGTGTACCGTTCGTGCTCGGTAGTTTTGCTACCGACGTTGTGTTCGAGCACGAAGTGTAAACCATGTGGATACACCATTTGTGTAGTTATCCCAGAGTTCATACTCGAACCGTGGTAGACTTTGCGTGAATGGCGAAGTTGTTGAATGAATCCAAGTATACCGTTCGTGCTCGGTAATTTTGCTACCGAAGTTGTGTTCGAGCACGAAGTGTAAACCATGTGGATACACCATTTGTGTAGTTATCCGAGAGTTCATACTCGAACGGTGGCAGACTTTGCGTGAATGGCGAAGTTGTTGATGGAAACCAAGTGTACCGTTCGTGCTCGGTAGTTTTGCTACCGAAGTTGTGTTCGAGTACGAAGTATGAACAATGTGTGTACACAATTTATGTAGTTATCCCAAAGTTAATAGTCGAACCTTGGACGACCTTGCGTGTAGGGTGAAGTTGTTGATGGATTCCATGTGTTCCGTTCGTGCTCGGTAGTTTTGCTACTCAAGTTGTGTTCGAGCATGAAGTGTAAACCATGTGGATACACAATTTGTGTACTTATCCCAGAGTTCATACTCGAACCGTGGTTGACTTTGTGTGAATGGCGAAGTTGTTGATGAAATCCAAGTGTACCGTTCGTGCTCGGTAGTTTGGCTACCGACGTTGTGTTCGAGCACGAAGTGTAAACCATGTGGATACACCATTTGTGTAGTTATCCCAGAGTTCATACTCAAACCGTGGTAGACTTTGCGTGAATGGCGAAGTTGTTGAATGAATCCAAGTATACCGTTCGTGCTCGGTAATTTTGCTACCGAAGTTGTGTTCGAGCACGAAGTGTAAACCATGTGGATACACCATTTGTGTAGTTATCCTAGAGTTCATACTCGAACCTTGGTAGACTTTGCGTGAATGGCAAAGTTTTTGATGGAATCCAAGTCTACCGTTCATGCTCGGTAGTTTTGCTACTAAAGTTGTGTTCGAGCACGAAGTGTAAACCATGTGGATACACCATTTGTGTAGTTATCCCAGAGTTCATACTCGAACCGTGGAAGACTTTGCGTGAATGGCGAAGTTGTTGATGAAATCCAAGTGTACCGTTCGTGCTCGGTAGTTTTGCTACCGACGTTGTGTTCGAGCACGAAGTGTAAACCATGTGGATACACCATTTGTGTAGTTATCCCAGAGTTCATACTAGAACCGTGGTAGACTTTGCGTGAATGGCGAAGTTGTTGATGGAATCCAAGTGTACCGTTCGTGCTTGGTAGTTTTGCTACTGAAGTTGTGTTCGAGTACGAAGTATGAACCATGTGTGTACACAATTTATGTAGTTATCCCAAAGTTAATAGTCGAACCTTGGACGACCTTGCATGTAGGGTGAAGTTGTTGATGGATTCCAAGTGTTCCGTTCGTGCTCTGTAGTTTGGCTACCGATGTTGTGTTCGAGCACGAAGTGTAAACCTTGTGGATACACCATTTGTGTAGTTATCCCAGAGTTCATACTGGAACCGTGGTAGACTTTGCGTGAATGGCGAAGTTGTTGATGGAATCCAAGTGTACCGTCCGTGCTCGGTAGTTTTGCTACTGAAGTTGTGTTCGAGTACGAAGTATGAACCATGTGTGTACAGAATTTATGTAGTTATCCCAAAGTTAATAGTCGAACCTTGGACGACCTTGCATGTAGGGTGAAGTTGTTGATGGATTCCAAGTGTTCCGTTCGTGCTCTGTAGTTTGGCTACCGACGTTGTGTTCGAGCACGAAGTGTAAACCATGTGGATACACCATTTGTGTAGTTATCCCAGAGTTCTTACTCGAACCGTGGTAGACTTTGTGTGTATGGCGAAGTTGTTGAATGAATCCAAGTATACCGTTCGTGCTCGGTAATTTTGCTATCGAAGTTGTGTTCGAGCACAAAGTGTAAACCATGTGGATACGCCATTTGTGTAGTTATCGCAGAGTTCATACTCGAACCGTGGTAGACTTTGCGTGAATGGCGAAGTTGTTGATGGAATCCAAGTGTACCGTTCGTGCTCGGTAGTTTTGCTACCGAAGTTGTGTTCGAGTACGAAGTATGAACCATGTGTGTACACAATTTATGTAGTTATCCCAAAGTTAATAGTCGAACCTTGGACGACCTTGCGTGTAGGGTGAAGTTGTTGATGGATTCCATGTGTTCCGTTCGTGCTCGGTAGTTTTGCTACTCAAGTTGTGTTCGAGCATGAAGTGTAAACCATGTGGATACACAATTTGTGTACTTATCCCAGAGTTCATACTCGAACCGTGGTTGACTTTGTGTGAATGGCGAAGTTGTTGATGAAATCCAAGTGTACCGTTCGTGCTCGGTAGTTTGGCTACCGACGTTGTGTTCGAGCACGAAGTGTAAACCATGTGGATACACCATTTGTGTAGTTATCCCAGAGTTCATACTCAAACCGTGGTAGACTTTGCGTGAATGGCGAAGTTGTTGAATGAATCCAAGTATACCGTTCGTGCTCGGTAATTTTGCTACCGAAGTTGTGTTCGAGCACGAAGTGTAAACCATGTGGATACACCATTTGTGTAGTTATCCCAGAGTTCATACTCGAACCTTGGTAGACTTTGCGTGAATGGCAAAGTTTTTGATGGAATCCAAGTCTACCGTTCATGCTCGGTAGTTTTGCTACTAAAGTTGTGTTCGAGCACGAAGTGTAAACCATGTGGATACACCATTTGTGTAGTTATCCCAGAGTTCATACTCGAACCGTGGAAGACTTTGCGTGAATGGCGAAGTTGTTGATGAAATCCAAGTGTACCGTTCGTGCTCGGTAGTTTTGCTACCGACGTTGTGTTCGAGCACGAAGTGTAAACCATGTGGATACACCATTTGTGTAGTTATCCCAGAGTTCATACTAGAACCGTGGTAGACTTTGCGTGAATGGCGAAGTTGTTGATGGAATCCAAGTGTACCGTTCGTGCTTGGTAGTTTTGCTACTGAAGTTGTGTTCGAGTACGAAGTATGAACCATGTGTGTACACAATTTATGTAGTTATCCCAAAGTTAATAGTCGAACCTTGGACGACCTTGCATGTAGGGTGAAGTTGTTGATGGATTCCAAGTGTTCCGTTCGTGCTCTGTAGTTTGGCTACCGATGTTGTGTTCGAGCACGAAGTGTAAACCTTGTGGATACACCATTTGTGTAGTTATCCCAGAGTTCATACTGGAACCGTGGTAGACTTTGCGTGAATGGCGAAGTTGTTGATGGAATCCAAGTGTACCGTCCGTGCTCGGTAGTTTTGCTACTGAAGTTGTGTTCGAGTACGAAGTATGAACCATGTGTGTACAGAATTTATGTAGTTATCCCAAAGTTAATAGTCGAACCTTGGACGACCTTGCATGTAGGGTGAAGTTGTTGATGGATTCCAAGTGTTCCGTTCGTCCTCTGTAGTTTGGCTACCGACGTTGTGTTCGAGCACGAAGTGTAAACCATGTGGATACACCATTTGTGTAGTTATCCCAGAGTTCTTACTCGAACCGTGGTAGACTTTGTGTGTATGGCGAAGTTGTTGAATGAATCCAAGTATACCGTTCGTGCTCGGTAATTTTGCTATCGAAGTTGTGTTCGAGCACAAAGTGTAAACCATGTGGATACGCCATTTGTGTAGTTATCGCAGAGTTCATACTCGAACCGTGGTAGACTTTGCGTGAATGGCGAAGTTGTTGATGGAATCCAAGTGTACCGTTCGTGCTCGGTAGTTTTGCTACCGAAGTTGTGTTCGAGTACGAAGTATGAACCATGTGTGTACACAATTTATGTAGTTATCCCAAAGTTAATAGTCGAACCTTGGACGACCTTGCGTGTAGGGTGAAGTTGTTGATGGATTCCATGTGTTCCGTTCGTGCTCGGTAGTTTTGCTACTCAAGTTGTGTTCGAGCATGAAGTGTAAACCATGTGGATACACAATTTGTGTACTTATCCCAGAGTTCATACTCGAACCGTGGTTGACTTTGTGTGAATGGCGAAGTTGTTGATGAAATCCAAGTGTACCGTTCGTGCTCGGTAGTTTGGCTACCGACGTTGTGTTCGAGCACGAAGTGTAAACCATGTGGATACACCATTTGTGTAGTTATCCCAGAGTTCATACTCGAACCTTGGTAGACTTTGCGTGAATGGCAAAGTTTTTGATGGAATCCAAGTCTACCGTTCATGCTCGGTAGTTTTGCTACTAAAGTTGTGTTCGAGCACGAAGTGTAAACCATGTGGATACACCATTTGTGTAGTTATCCCAGAGTTCATACTCGAACCGTGGAAGACTTTGCGTGAATGGCGAAGTTGTTGATGAAATCCAAGTGTACCGTTCGTGCTCGGTAGTTTTGCTACCGACGTTGTGTTCGAGCACGAAGTGTAAACCATGTGGATACACCATTTGTGTAGTTATCCCAGAGTTCATACTAGAACCGTGGTAGACTTTGCGTGAATGGCGAAGTTGTTGATGGAATCCAAGTGTACCGTTCGTGCTTGGTAGTTTTGCTACTGAAGTTGTGTTCGAGTACGAAGTATGAACCATGTGTGTACACAATTTATGTAGTTATCCCAAAGTTAATAGTCGAACCTTGGACGACCTTGCATGTAGGGTGAAGTTGTTGATGGATTCCAAGTGTTCCGTTCGTGCTCTGTAGTTTGGCTACCGATGTTGTGTTCGAGCACGAAGTGTAAACCTTGTGGATACACCATTTGTGTAGTTATCCCAGAGTTCATACTGGAACCGTGGTAGACTTTGCGTGAATGGCGAAGTTGTTGATGGAATCCAAGTGTACCGTCCGTGCTCGGTAGTTTTGCTACTGAAGTTGTGTTCGAGTACGAAGTATGAACCATGTGTGTACAGAATTTATGTAGTTATCCCAAAGTTAATAGTCGAACCTTGGACGACCTTGCATGTAGGGTGAAGTTGTTGATGGATTCCAAGTGTTCCGTTCGTCCTCTGTAGTTTGGCTACCGACGTTGTGTTCGAGCACGAAGTGTAAACCATGTGGATACACCATTTGTGTAGTTATCCCAGAGTTCTTACTCGAACCGTGGTAGACTTTGTGTGTATGGCGAAGTTGTTGAATGAATCCAAGTATACCGTTCGTGCTCGGTAATTTTGCTATCGAAGTTGTGTTCGAGCACAAAGTGTAAACCATGTGGATACGCCATTTGTGTAGTTATCGCAGAGTTCATACTCGAACCGTGGTAGACTTTGCGTGAATGGCGAAGTTGTTGATGGAATCCAAGTGTACCGTTCGTGCTCGGTAGTTTTGCTACCGAAGTTGTGTTCGAGTACGAAGTATGAACCATGTGTGTACACAATTTATGTAGTTATCCCAAAGTTAATAGTCGAACCTTGGACGACCTTGCGTGTAGGGTGAAGTTGTTGATGGATTCCATGTGTTCCGTTCGTGCTCGGTAGTTTTGCTACTCAAGTTGTGTTCGAGCATGAAGTGTAAACCATGTGGATACACAATTTGTGTACTTATCCCAGAGTTCATACTCGAACCGTGGTTGACTTTGTGTGAATGGCGAAGTTGTTGATGAAATCCAAGTGTACCGTTCGTGCTCGGTAGTTTGGCTACCGACGTTGTGTTCGAGCACGAAGTGTAAACCATGTGGATACACCATTTGTGTAGTTATCCCAGAGTTCATACTCAAACCGTGGTAGACTTTGCGTGAATGGCGAAGTTGTTGAATGAATCCAAGTATACCGTTCGTGCTCGGTAATTTTGCTACCGAAGTTGTGTTCGAGCACGAAGTGTAAACCATGTGGATACACCATTTGTGTAGTTATCCCAGAGTTCATACTCGAACCTTGGTAGACTTTGCGTGAATGGCAAAGTTTTTGATGGAATCCAAGTCTACCGTTCATGCTCGGTAGTTTTGCTACTAAAGTTGTGTTCGAGCACGAAGTGTAAACCATGTGGATACACCATTTGTGTAGTTATCCCAGAGTTCATACTCGAACCGTGGAAGACTTTGCGTGAATGGCGAAGTTGTTGATGAAATCCAAGTGTACCGTTCGTGCTCGGTAGTTTTGCTACCGACGTTGTGTTCGAGCACGAAGTGTAAACCATGTGGATACACCATTTGTGTAGTTATCCCAGAGTTCATACTAGAACCGTGGTAGACTTTGCGTGAATGGCGAAGTTGTTGATGGAATCCAAGTGTACCGTTCGTGCTTGGTAGTTTTGCTACTGAAGTTGTGTTCGAGTACGAAGTATGAACCATGTGTGTACACAATTTATGTAGTTATCCCAAAGTTAATAGTCGAACCTTGGACGACCTTGCGTGTAGGGTGAAGTTGTTGATGGATTCCATGTGTTCCGTTCGTGCTCGGTAGTTTTGCTACTCAAGTTGTGTTCGAGCATGAAGTGTAAACCATGTGGATACACAATTTGTGTACTTATCCCAGAGTTCATACTCGAACCGTGGTTGACTTTGTGTGAATGGCGAAGTTGTTGATGAAATCCAAGTGTACCGTTCGTGCTCGGTAGTTTGGCTACCGACGTTGTGTTCGAGCACGAAGTGTAAACCATGTGGATACACCATTTGTGTAGTTATCCCAGAGTTCATACTCAAACCGTGGTAGACTTTGCGTGAATGGCGAAGTTGTTGAATGAATCCAAGTATACCGTTCGTGCTCGGTAATTTTGCTACCGAAGTTGTGTTCGAGCACGAAGTGTAAACCATGTGGATACACCATTTGTGTAGTTATCCCAGAGTTCATACTCGAACCTTGGTAGACTTTGCGTGAATGGCAAAGTTTTTGATGGAATCCAAGTCTACCGTTCATGCTCGGTAGTTTTGCTACTAAAGTTGTGTTCGAGCACGAAGTGTAAACCATGTGGATACACCATTTGTGTAGTTATCCCAGAGTTCATACTCGAACCGTGGAAGACTTTGCGTGAATGGCGAAGTTGTTGATGAAATCCAAGTGTACCGTTCGTGCTCGGTAGTTTTGCTACCGACGTTGTGTTCGAGCACGAAGTGTAAACCATGTGGATACACCATTTGTGTAGTTATCCCAGAGTTCATACTAGAACCGTGGTAGACTTTGCGTGAATGGCGAAGTTGTTGATGGAATCCAAGTGTACCGTTCGTGCTTGGTAGTTTTGCTACTGAAGTTGTGTTCGAGTACGAAGTATGAACCATGTGTGTACACAATTTATGTAGTTATCCCAAAGTTAATAGTCGAACCTTGGACGACCTTGCATGTAGGGTGAAGTTGTTGATGGATTCCAAGTGTTCCGTTCGTGCTCTGTAGTTTGGCTACCGATGTTGTGTTCGAGCACGAAGTGTAAACCTTGTGGATACACCATTTGTGTAGTTATCCCAGAGTTCATACTGGAACCGTGGTAGACTTTGCGTGAATGGCGAAGTTGTTGATGGAATCCAAGTGTACCGTCCGTGCTCGGTAGTTTTGCTACTGAAGTTGTGTTCGAGTACGAAGTATGAACCATGTGTGTACAGAATTTATGTAGTTATCCCAAAGTTAATAGTCGAACCTTGGACGACCTTGCATGTAGGGTGAAGTTGTTGATGGATTCCAAGTGTTCCGTTCGTGCTCTGTAGTTTGGCTACCGACGTTGTGTTCGAGCACGAAGTGTAAACCATGTGGATACACCATTTGTGTAGTTATCCCAGAGTTCTTACTCGAACCGTGGTAGACTTTGTGTGTATGGCGAAGTTGTTGAATGAATCCAAGTATACCGTTCGTGCTCGGTAATTTTGCTATCGAAGTTGTGTTCGAGCACAAAGTGTAAACCATGTGGATACGCCATTTGTGTAGTTATCGCAGAGTTCATACTCGAACCGTGGTAGACTTTGCGTGAATGGCGAAGTTGTTGATGGAATCCAAGTGTACCGTTCGTGCTCGGTAGTTTTGCTACCGAAGTTGTGTTCGAGTACGAAGTATGAACCATGTGTGTACACAATTTATGTAGTTATCCCAAAGTTAATAGTCGAACCTTGGACGACCTTGCGTGTAGGGTGAAGTTGTTGATGGATTCCATGTGTTCCGTTCGTGCTCGGTAGTTTTGCTACTCAAGTTGTGTTCGAGCATGAAGTGTAAACCATGTGGATACACAATTTGTGTACTTATCCCAGAGTTCATACTCGAACCGTGGTTGACTTTGTGTGAATGGCGAAGTTGTTGATGAAATCCAAGTGTACCGTTCGTGCTCGGTAGTTTGGCTACCGACGTTGTGTTCGAGCACGAGGTGTAAACCATGTGGATACACCATTTGTGTAGTTATCCCAGAGTTCATACTCAAACCGTGGTAGACTTTGCGTGAATGGCGAAGTTGTTGAATGAATCCAAGTATACCGTTCGTGCTCGGTAATTTTGCTACCGAAGTTGTGTTCGAGCACGAAGTGTAAACCATGTGGATACACCATTTGTGTAGTTATCCCAGAGTTCATACTCGAACCTTGGTAGACTTTGCGTGAATGGCAAAGTTTTTGATGGAATCCAAGTCTACCGTTCATGCTCGGTAGTTTTGCTACTAAAGTTGTGTTCGAGCACGAAGTGTAAACCATGTGGATACACCATTTGTGTAGTTATCCCAGAGTTCATACTCGAACCGTGGAAGACTTTGCGTGAATGGCGAAGTTGTTGATGAAATCCAAGTGTACCGTTCGTGCTCGGTAGTTTTGCTACCGACGTTGTGTTCGAGCACGAAGTGTAAACCATGTGGATACACCATTTGTGTAGTTATCCCAGAGTTCATACTAGAACCGTGGTAGACTTTGCGTGAATGGCGAAGTTGTTGATGGAATCCAAGTGTACCGTTCGTGCTTGGTAGTTTTGCTACTGAAGTTGTGTTCGAGTACGAAGTATGAACCATGTGTGTACACAATTTATGTAGTTATCCCAAAGTTAATAGTCGAACCTTGGACGACCTTGCGTGTAGGGTGAAGTTGTTGATGGATTCCATGTGTTCCGTTCGTGCTCGGTAGTTTTGCTACTCAAGTTGTGTTCGAGCATGAAGTGTAAACCATGTGGATACACAATTTGTGTACTTATCCCAGAGTTCATACTCGAACCGTGGTTGACTTTGTGTGAATGGCGAAGTTGTTGATGAAATCCAAGTGTACCGTTCGTGCTCGGTAGTTTGGCTACCGACGTTGTGTTCGAGCACGAAGTGTAAACCATGTGGATACACCATTTGTGTAGTTATCCCAGAGTTCATACTCAAACCGTGGTAGACTTTGCGTGAATGGCGAAGTTGTTGAATGAATCCAAGTATACCGTTCGTGCTCGGTAATTTTGCTACCGAAGTTGTGTTCGAGCACGAAGTGTAAACCATGTGGATACACCATTTGTGTAGTTATCCCAGAGTTCATACTCGAACCTTGGTAGACTTTGCGTGAATGGCAAAGTTTTTGATGGAATCCAAGTCTACCGTTCATGCTCGGTAGTTTTGCTACTAAAGTTGTGTTCGAGCACGAAGTGTAAACCATGTGGATACACCATTTGTGTAGTTATCCCAGAGTTCATACTCGAACCGTGGAAGACTTTGCGTGAATGGCGAAGTTGTTGATGAAATCCAAGTGTACCGTTCGTGCTCGGTAGTTTTGCTACCGACGTTGTGTTCGAGCACGAAGTGTAAACCATGTGGATACACCATTTGTGTAGTTATCCCAGAGTTCATACTAGAACCGTGGTAGACTTTGCGTGAATGGCGAAGTTGTTGATGGAATCCAAGTGTACCGTTCGTGCTTGGTAGTTTTGCTACTGAAGTTGTGTTCGAGTACGAAGTATGAACCATGTGTGTACACAATTTATGTAGTTATCCCAAAGTTAATAGTCGAACCTTGGACGACCTTGCATGTAGGGTGAAGTTGTTGATGGATTCCAAGTGTTCCGTTCGTGCTCTGTAGTTTGGCTACCGATGTTGTGTTCGAGCACGAAGTGTAAACCTTGTGGATACACCATTTGTGTAGTTATCCCAGAGTTCATACTGGAACCGTGGTAGACTTTGCGTGAATGGCGAAGTTGTTGATGGAATCCAAGTGTACCGTTCGTGCTCGGTAGTTTTGCTACTGAAGTTGTGTTCGAGTACGAAGTATGAACCATGTGTGTACATAATTTATGTAGTTATCCCAAAGTTAATAGTCGAACCTTGGACGACCTTGCATGTAGGGTGAAGTTGTTGAAGGATTCCAAGTGTTCCGTTCGTGCTCTGTTGTTTGGCTACCGACGTTGTGTTCGAGCACGAAGTGTAAACCATGTGGATACACCATTTGTGTAGTTATCCCAGAGTTCTTACTCGAACCGTGGTAGACTTTGTGTGTATGGCGAAGTTGTTGAATGAATCCAAGTATACCGTTCGTGCTCGGTAATTTTGCTATCGAAGTTGTGTTCGAGCACAAAGTGTAAACCATGTGGATACGCCATTTGTGTAGTTATCGCAGAGTTCATACTCGAACCGTGGTAGACTTTGCGTGAATGGCGAAGTTGTTGATGGAAACCAAGTGTACCGTTCGTGCTCGGTAGTTTTGCTACCGAAGTTGTGTTCGAGTACGAAGTATGAACCATGTGTGTACACAATTTATGTAGTTATCCCAAAGATAATAGTCGAACCTTGGACGACCTTGCGTGTAGGGTGAAGTTGTTGATGGATTCCATGTGTTCCGTTCGTGCTCGGTAGTTTTGCTACTCAAGTTGTGTTCGAGCATGAAGTGTAAACCATGTGGATACACAATTTTTGTACTTATCCCAGAGTTCATACTCGAACCGTGGTTGACTTTGTGTGAATGGCGAAGTTGTTGATGAAATCCAAGTGTACCGTTCGTGCTCGGTAGTTTGGCTACCGACGTTGTGTTCGAGCATGAAGTGTAAACCATGTGGATACACCATTTGTGTAGTTATCCTAGAGTTCATACTCGAACCGTGGTAGACTTTGCGTGAATGGCGAAGTTGTTGAATGAGTCCAAGTATACCATTCGTGCTCGGTAATTTTGCTACCGAAGTTGTGTTCGAGCACGAAGTGTAAACCATGTGGACACACCATTTGTGTAGTTATCCCAGAGTTCATACTCGAACCTTGGTAGACTTTGCGTGAATGGCAAAGTTTTTGATGGAATCCAAGTCTACCGTTCATGCTCGGTAGTTTTGCTACTGAAGTTGTGTTCGAGCACGAAGTGTAAACCATGTGGATACACCATTTGTGTAGTTATCCCAGAGTTCATACTCGAACCTTGGTAGACTTTGCGTGAATGGCAATGTTTTTGATGGAATCCAAGTCTACCGTTCATGCTCGGTAGTTTTGCTACTGAAGTTGTGTTCGAGCACGAAGTGTAAACCATGTGGATACACCATTTGTGTAGTTATCCCAGAGTTCATATCGAACCGTGGAAGACTTTGCGTGAATGTCGAAGTTGTTGATGAAATCCAAGTGTACCGTTCGTGCTTTGTAGTTTTGCTACCGACGTTGTGTTCGAGCACGAAGTGTAAACCATGTGGATACACCATTTGTGTAGTTATCCCAGAGTTCATACTCGAACCGTGGTAGACTTTGCGTGAATGGCGAAGTTGTTGAATGAATCGAAGTATACCGTTCGTGCTCGGTAATTTTGCTACGGAAGTTGTGTTCGAGCACGAAGTGTAAACCATGTGGATACACCATTTGTGTTGTTATCCGAGAGTTCATACTCGAACGGTGGCAGACTTTGCGTGAATGGCGAAGTTGTTGATGGAAACCAAGTGTACCGTTCGTGCTCGGTAGTTTTGCTACCGAAGTTGTGTTCGAGTACGAAGTATGAACCATGTGTGTACACAATTTATGTAGTTATCCCAAAGTTAATAGTCGAACCTTGGACGACCTTGCGTGTAGGGTGAAGTTGTTGATGGATTCCATGTGTTCCGTTCGTGCTCGGTAGTTTTGCTACTCAAGTTGTGTTCGAGCATGAAGTGTAAACCATGTGGATACACAATTTGTGTACTTATCCCAGAGTTCATACTCGAACCATGGTTGAATTTGTGTGAATGGCGAAGTTGTTGATGAAATCCAAGTGTACCGTTCGTGCTCGGTAGTTTGGCTACCGACGTTGTGTTCGAGCACGAAGTGTAAACCATGTGGATACACCACTTGTGTAGTTATCCCAGAGTTCATACTCAAACCGTGGTAGACTTTGCGTGAATGGCGAAGTTGTTGAATGAATCCAAGTATACCGTTCGTGCTCGGTAATTTTGCTACCGAAGTTGTGTTCGAGCACGAAGTGTAAACCATGTGGATACACCATTTGTGTAGTTATCCCAGAGTTCATACTCGAACCTTGGTAG
This sequence comes from Oryza brachyantha, assembly GCF_000231095.2. NCBI lineage: Eukaryota > Viridiplantae > Streptophyta > Magnoliopsida > Poales > Poaceae > Oryza > Oryza brachyantha. The sequence goes on from NW_024427259.1 coordinate 48,588, forward strand.
ACTTTGCGTGAATGGCAAAGTTTTTGATGGAATCCAAGTCTACCGTTCATGCTCGGTAGTTTTGCTACTAAAGTTGTGTTCGAGCACGAAGTGTAAACCATGTGGATACACCATTTGTGTAGTTATCCCAGAGTTCATACTCGAACCGTGGAAGACTTTGCGTGAATGGCGAAGTTGTTGATGAAATCCAAGTGTACCGTTCGTGCTCGGTAGTTTTGCTACCGACGTTGTGTTCGAGCACGAAGTGTAAACCATGTGGATACACCATTTGTGTAGTTATCCCAGAGTTCATACTAGAACCGTGGTAGACTTTGCGTGAATGGCGAAGTTGTTGATGGAATCCAAGTGTACCGTTCGTGCTCGGTTGTTTTGCTACTGAAGTTGTGTTCGAGTACGAAGTATGAACCATGTGTGTACACAATTTATGTAGTTATCCCAAAGTTAATAGTCGAACCTTGCGCGACCTTGCATGTAGGGTGAAGTTGTTGACGGATTCCAAGTGTTCCGTTCGTGCTCGGTAGTTTTGCTACTCAAGTTGTGTTCGAGCATGAAGTGTAAACCATGTGGATACACCATTTGTGTACTTATCCCAGAGTTCATACTCGAACCGTAGTTGACTTTGCGTGAATGGCGAAGTTGTTGACGAAATCCAAGTGTACCGTTCGTGCTCTCTAGTTTGGCTACCGACGTTGTGTTCGAGCACGAAGTGTACACCATGTGGATACACCATTTGTGTAGTTATCCCAGAGTTCATACTCGAACCGTGGGAGACTTTGCGTGAATGGCGAATTTGTTGAATGAATGCAAGTATACCGTTCGTGCTCGGTAATTTTGCTACCAAAGTTGTGTTCGAGCACGAAGTGTAAACCATGTGGATACACCATTTGTGTAGTTATCCCAGAGTTCATACTCGAACCTTGGTAAACTTTGCGTGAATGGCAAAGTTTTTGATGGAATCCAAGTCTACCGTTCATGCTCGGTAGTTTTGCTACTGAAGTTGTGTTCGAGCACGAAGTGTAAACCATGTGGATACACTATTGTGTAGTTATCCCAGAGTTTATACTCGAACCTTCAAAGACTATGCGTGAATGGCGAAGTTGTTGATGAAATCCAAGTCTACCGTTCGTGCTCGGTAGATTTGGAACCGACGTTGTGTTTGAGCACGAAGTGTAAACCATGGGGATACACCATTTCTGTAGTTATCCCAGAGTTCATACTCGAACCGTGGTAGACTTTGCGTGAATGGCGAAGTTGTTGATTGAATCCAAGTGTACCGTTCGTGCTCAGTAGTTTTGCTACCGACGTTGTGTTCGAGCATGAAGTGTAAACCATGTGGATACACCATTATGTAGTTATCCCAGAGTTCATCCCCGAACCGTGGTAGACTTTGCGTGAATGGCGAAGTTGTTGATGGAATCCAAGTGTACCGTTCGTGCTCGGTAGTTTTGCTACTGAAGTTGTGTTCGAGTACGAAGTATGAACCATGTGTGTACACAATTTATGTAGTTATCCCAAAGTTAATAGTCGAACCTTGGACGACCTTGCATGTAGGGTGAAGTTGTTGATGGATTCCAAGTGTTCCGTTCGTGCTCTGTAGTTTGGCTACCGATGTTGTGTTTGAGCACGAAGTGTAAACCATGTGGATACACCATTTGTGTAGTTATCCCAGAGTTCATACTCGAACCTTGGTAGACTTTGCGTGAATGGCGAAGTTTTTGATGGAATCTAAGTCTACCGTTCATGCTCGGTAGTTTTGCTACTGAAGTTGTGTTCGAGCACGAAGTGTAAACCATGTGGATACACCATTGTGTAGTTATCCCAGAGTTTATACTCGAACCTTCGAAGTCTTTGCGTGAATGGCGAAGTTGTTGATGAAATCCAAGTCTACCGTTCGTGCTCGGTAGCTTTGGAACCGACGTTGTGTTCGAGCACGAAGTATAAACCATGGGGATACACCATTTCTGTAGTTATCCCAGAGTTCATACTCGAACCGTTGTAGACTTTGCGTGAATGGCGAAGTTGTTGATGGAATCCAAGTGTACCGTTCGTGCTCGGTAGTTTTGCTACTGAAGTTGTGTTCGAGTACGAAGTATGAACCATGTGTGTACACAATTTATGTAGTTATCCCAAAGTTAATAGTCGAACCTTGCACGACCTTGCATGTAGGGTGAAGTTGTTGATGGATTCCAAGTGTTCCGTTCGTGCTCGGTAGTTTTGCTACTAAAGTTGTGTTCGAGCATGAAGTGTAAACCACGTGGATACACCACTTGTGTACTTATCCCAGAGTTCATACTCGAGCCGTGGTTGACTTTGCGTGAATGGCGAAGTTGTTGATGAAATCCAAGTGTACCGTTCGTGCTCTCTAGTTTTGCTACCGACGTTGTGTTCGAGCACGAAGTGTAAACCATGTGGATACACCATTTGTGTAGTTATCCCAGAGTTCATACTCGAAACGTGGGAGACTTTGCGTGAATGGCGAATTTGTTGAATGAATCCAAGTATACCGTTCGTGCTCGGTAATTTTGCTACCAAAGTTGTGTTCGAGCACGAAGTGTAAACCATGTGGACACACCATTTGTGTAGTTATCCCAGAGTTCATACTCGAACCTTCGTAGACTTTGCGTGAATGGCAAAGTTTTTGATGGAATCCAAGCCTACCGTTCATGCTCGGTAGTTTTGCTACTGAAGTTCTGTTTGAGCACGAAGTGTAAACCATGTGGATACACCATTGTGTAGTTATCCCAGAGTTCATACTCGAACCGTGGAAGACTTTGCGTGAATGGCGAAGTTGTTGATGAAATCCAAGTGTACCGTTCGTGCTCGGTAGTTTTGCTACCGAAGTTGTGTTCGAGCACGAAGTGTAAACCACGTGGATACACAATTTGTGTAGTTATCCCAGAGTTTATACTCGAACGGTGGTAGACTATGCGTGAATGGCGAAGGTGTTGATGCAATCCAAGTGTACCGTTCGTGCTCGGTACTTTTGCTACCAAAGTTGTGTTTGAGCACGAAGTGTAAACCATGTGGATGATTCATTTGTGTAGTTATCCCAGAGTTCATACTCGAACGATGGTAGACTTTGCGTGAATGGCGAAGTTGTTGATGGAAACCAAGTGTACCGTTCGTGCTCGGCAGTTTTGCTACCGAAGTTGTGTTCGAGTACGAAGTATGAACCATGTTTGTAAACAATTTATGTAGTTATCCCAGAGTTAATAGTCGAACCGTGGTAGACTTTGCGTGTAGGGTGAAGTTATTGATGGATTCCAAGTGTTCCGTTCGTGCTCGGTAATTTTGGAACCGACGTTGTGTTCGAGCACGAAGTGTAAACCATGTGGATACACTATTTGTGTAGTTATCCCAGAGTTCATACTCGAACCGTGGTAGACTTTGCGTGAATGGCGAAGTTGTTGATGGAATCCAAGTGTACCGTTCGTGCTCGGTAGTTTTGCTACCGACGTTGTAATCGAGCACGAAGTGTAAACCATGTGGATACACCATTGTGTAGTTATCCCAGAGTTCATACTCGAACCTTCAAAGACTTTGCGTGAATGGCGAAGTTGTTGATGAAATCCAAGTCTACCGTTCGTGCTCGGTAGTTTTGGAACCGACGTTGTGTTCGAGCACGAAGTGTAAACCATGTGGATACACCATTTGTGTAGTTATCCCAGAGTTCATACTCGAACCTTGGAAGACTTTGCGTGAATAGCGAAGTTGTTGATGAAATCCAAGTGTACCGTTCGTGCTCGGTAGTTTTGGAACCAACGTTGTGTTCGAGCACGAACTGTAAACCATGGGGATACACCATTTGTGTAGTTATCCCAGAGTTCATACTCGAACCGTGGTAGACCTTGCGTGAATGGCGAAGTTGTTGATGGAATCCAAGTGTACCGTTCGTGCTCGGTAGTTTATCTACCGACGTTGTCTTCGAGCACGAAGTGTAAACCATGTGGATACACCATTGTGTAGTTATCCCAGAGTTCATACTCAAACCTTGGAAGACTTTGCGTGAATGGCGAAGTTGTTGATGAAATCCAAGTCTACCGTTCGTGCTCGGTAGTTTTGGAACCGACGTTGTGTTCGAGCACGAAGTGCAAACCATGAGGATACACCATTTGTGTAGTTATCCCAGAGTTCATACTCGATCCGTGGTAGACTTTACGTGAATGGTGAAGTTGTTGATGGAATCCTAGTGTACCGTTCGTGCTCGGTAGTTTTGCTACCGACGTTGTATTCGAGCACAAAGTGTAAACCATGTGGATACACCATTGTGTAGTTATCCCAGAGTTCATACTCGAATCGTGGTAGAGTTTGCGTGAATGGCGAAGTTGTTGATGGAATCCAAGTGTACCGATCGTGCTTGGTAGTTTTGCTACCGACGTTGTATTCGAGCACGAAATGTAAACCATGCGGATACACCATTTGTATACTTATCCCAGAGTTCATACTCGAACCGTGGTTGACTTTGCGTGAATGGCGAAGGTGTTGATGCAATCCATGTGTACCGTTCGTGCTCGGTACTTTTTCTACCAAAGTTGTGTTTGAGCACGAAGTGTAAACCACGGCGATACACCATTTGTGTAGTTCTCCCAGAGTTCATACTCGAACCGTGGTAGACTTTGCGTGAATGGCGAAGTTGTTGAATGAATCCAAGTATACCGTTCGTGCTCGGTAATTTTGCTACCGAAGTTGTGTTCGAGCACGAAGTGTAAACCATGAGGATACACCATTTGTGTAGTTATCCCAGAGTTCATACTAGAACCGTGGTAGACTTTGCGTGAATGGCGAAGTTGTTGATGGCAACCAAGTGTACCGTTCGTGCTCGGTAGTTTTGCTACCGAAGTTGTGTTCGAGCACGATGCGTAAGCCATGTGGATACACCATTTGTGTAGTTATCCCAGAGTTCATCCTAGAACCGTGGTAGACTTTGCGTGCATGGCGAAGTTGTTGAATGAATCCAAGTATACCGTTCGTGCTCGGTAATTTTGCTACCGAAGTTGTGTTCGAGCACGAAGTGTAAACCATGTGGATACACCATTTGTGTAGTTATCCCAGAGTTCATACTAGAACCGTGGTAGACTTTGCGTGAATGGCGAAGTTGTTGATGGCCACCAAGTGTACCGTTCGTGCTCGGTAGTTTTGCTACCGAAGTTGTGTTCGAGCACGATGTGTAAACCATCTGGATACACCATTTGTGTAGTTATCCCAGAGTTCATACTCGAACCGTGGTAGACTTTGCGTGAATGGCGATGTTGTTGATGGAATCCAAGTGTACCGTTCGTGCTCGGTAGTTTTGTTACCGACGTTGTGTTCGAGCACGAAGTGTAAACCATGTGGATACACCATTTGTGTAGTTATCCCAGAGTTCATACTCGAACCGTGGTAGACTTTGCGTGAATGGCGAAGTTGTTGATGGAATCCAAGTGTACCGTTCGTGCTTGGTAGTTTTGCTACCGATGATGTGTTCGAGCACGAAGTGTAAACCATGGGGATACACCATTTGTGTAGTTATCCCAGAGTTCATACTCGAACCTTCAAAGACTTTGCGTGATTGGCGAAGTTGTTGATGAAATCCAAGTCTACCGTTCGTGCTCGGTAGTTTTGGAACCGACGTTGTGTTCGAGCACGAAGTGTAAACCATGTGGATACACCATTTGTGTAGTTATCCCAGAGTTCATACTAGAACCGTGGTAGACTTTGCGTGAATGGCGAAGTTGTTGATGAAATCCAAGTGTACCGTTCGTTCTCGGTAGTTTTGTTACCGACGTTGTGTTCGAGCACAAAGTGTAAACCATGGGGATACACCATTTGTGTAGTTATCCCAGAGTTCATACTCGAACCTTTGAAGACTTTGCGTGAATGGCGAAGTTGTTGATGAAATCCAAGTCTACCGTTCGTGCACGGTAGTTTTGGAACCGACGTTGTGTTCGAGCACGAAGTGTAAACCATGGGGATACACCATTTGTATACTTATCCTAGAGTTCATACTCGAACCGTGGTAGACTTTGCGTGAATGGCGAAGGTGTTGATGCAATCCAAGTGTACCGTTCGTGATCGGTACTTTTGCTACCAAAGTTGTGTTTGAGCACGAAGTGTAAACCATGTGGATGATTCATTTGTGTAGTTATCCCAGAGTTCATACACGAACGATGGTAGACTTTGCGTGAATGGCGAAGTTGTTGATGGAATCCAAGTGTACCGATCGTGCTTGGTAGTTTTGCTACCGACGTTGTATTCGAGCACGAAATGTAAACCATGCGGATACACCATTTGTATACTTATCCCAGAGTTCATACTCGAACCGTGGTTGACTTTGCGTGAATGGCGAAGGTGTTGATGCAATCCATGTGTACCGTTCGTGCTCGGTACTTTTTCTACCAAAGTTGTGTTTGAGCACGAAGTGTAAACCACGGCGATACACCATTTGTGTAGTTATCCCAGAGTTCATACTCGAACCGTGGTAGACTTTGCGTGAATGGCGAAGTTGTTGAATGAATCCAAGTATACCGTTCGTGCTCGGTAATTTTGCTACCGAAGTTGTGTTCGAGCACGAAGTGTAAACCATGAGGATACACCATTTGTGTAGTTATCCCAGAGTTCATACTAGAACCGTGGTAGACTTTGCGTGAATGGCGAAGTTGTTGATGGCAACCAAGTGTACCGTTCGTGCTCGGTAGTTTTGCTACCGAAGTTGTGTTCGAGCACGATGCGTAAACCATGTGGATACACCATTTGTGTAGTTATCCCAGAGTTCATCCTAGAACCGTGGTAGACTTTGCGTGAATGGCGAAGTTGTTGAATGAATCCAAGTATACCGTTCGTGCTCGGTAATTTTGCTACCGAAGTTGTGTTCGAGCACGAAGTGTAAACCATGTGGATACACCATTTGTGTAGTTATCCCAGAGTTCATACTAGAACCGTGGTAGACTTTGCGTGAATGGCGAAGTTGTTGATGGCCACCAAGTGTACCGTTCGTGCTCGGTAGTTTTGCTACCGAAGTTGTGTTCGAGCACGATGTGTAAACCATCTGGATACACCATTTGTGTAGTTATCCCAGAGTTCATACTCGAACCGTGGTAGACTTTGCGTGAATGGCGATGTTGTTGATGGAATCCAAGTGTACCGTTCGTGCTCGGTAGTTTTGTTACCGACGTTGTGTTCGAGCACGAAGTGTAAACCATGTGGATACACCATTTGTGTAGTTATCCCAGAGTTCATACTCGAACCGTGGTAGACTTTGCGTGAATGGCGAAGTTGTTGATGGAATCCAAGTGTACCGTTCGTGCTCGGTAGTTTTGCTACCGATGATGTGTTCGAGCACGAAGTGTAAACCATGGGGATACACCATTTGTGTAGTTATCCCAGAGTTCATACTCGAACCTTCGAAGACTTTGCGTGATTGGCGAAGTTGTTGATGAAATCCAAGTCTACCGTTCGTGCTCGGTAGTTTTGGAACCGACGTTGTGTTCGAGCACGAAGTGTAAACCATGTGGATACACCATTTGTGTAGTTATCCCAGAGTTCATACTAGAACCGTGGTAGACTTTGCGTGAATGGCGAAGTTGTTGATGAAATCCAAGTGTACCGTTCGTTCTCGGTAGTTTTGTTACCGACGTTGTGTTCGAGCACGAAGTGTAAACCATGTGGATACACCATTTGTGTAGTTATCCCAGAGTTCATACTCGAACCGTGGTAGACTTTGCGTGAATGGCGAAGTTGTTGATGGAATCCAAGTGTACCGTTCGTGCTCGATAGTTTTGCTACCGACGTTGTGTTCGAGCACGAAGTGTAAACCATGGGGATACACCATTTGTGTAGTTATCCCAGAGTTCATACTCGAACCTTCGAAGACTTTGCGTGAATGGCGAAGTTGTTGATGAAATCCAAGTCTACCGTTCGTGCACGGTAGTTTTGGAACCGACGTTGTGTTCGAGCACGAAGTGTAAACCATGGGGATACACCATTTGTATACTTATCCTAGAGTTCATACTCGAACCGTGGTAGACTTTGCGTGAATGGCGAAGGTGTTGATGCAATCCAAGTGTACCATTCGTGCTCGGTACTTTTGCTATCAAAGTTGTGTTTGAGCACGAAGTGTAAACCATGTGGATGATTCATTTGTGTAGTTATCCCAGAGTTCATACACGAACGATGGTAGACTTTGCATGAATGGCGAAGTTGTTGATGGAAACCAAGTGTACCGTTCGTGCTCGGCAGTTTTGCTACCGAAGTTGTGTTCGAGTACGAAGTATGAACCATGTTTGTACACAATTTATGTAGTTATCCCAGAGTTAATAGTCGAACCGTGGTAGACTTTGCGTGTAGGGTGAAGTTGTTGATGGATTCCAAGTGTTCCGTTCGTGCTCGGTAGTTTTGGAACCGACGTTGTGTTCGAGCACGAAGTGTAAACCATGTGGATACACCATTTGTGTAGTTATCCCAGAGTTCATACTCGAACCGTGGTAGACTTTGCGTGAATGGCGAAGTTGTTGATGGAATCCAAGTGTACCGTTCGTGCTCGGTAGTTTTGCTACCGACGTTGTAATCGAGCACGAAGTGTAAACCATGTGGATACACCATTGTGTAGTTATCCCAGAGTTCATACTCGAACCGTGGTAGACTTTGCGTGAATGGCGATGTTGTTGATGGAATCCAAGTGTACCGTTCGTGCTCGGTAGTTTTGCTACCGACGTTGTAATCGAGCACGAAGTGTAAACCATGTGGATACACCATTTGTGTAGTTATCCCAGAGTTCATACTCGAACCGTGGTAGAGTTTGCGTGAATGGCGAAGTTGTTGATGGAATCCAAGTGTACCGATCGTGCTTGGTAGTTTTGCTACCGACGTTGTATTCGAGCACGAAATGTAAACCATGCGGATACACCATTTGTATACTTATCCCAGAGTTCATACTCGAACCGTGGTTGACTTTGCGTGAATGGCGAAGGTGTTGATGCAATCCATGTGTACCGTTCGTGCTCGGTACTTTTTCTACCAAAGTTGTGTTTGAGCACGAAGTGTAAACCACGGGGATACACCATTTGTGTAGTTATCCCAGAGTTCATACTCGAACCGTGGTAGACTTTGCGTGAATGGCGAAGTTGTTGAATGAATCCAAGTATACCGTTCGTGCTCGGTAATTTTGCTACCGAAGTTGTGTTCGAGCACGAAGTGTAAACCATGTGGATACGCCATTTGTGTAGTTATCCCAGAGTTCATACTAGAACCGTGGTAGACTTTGCGTGAATGGCGAAGTTGTTGATGGCAACCAAGTGTACCGTTCGTGCTCGGTAGTTTTGCTACCAAAGTTGTGTTCGAGCACGATGCGTAAACCATGTGGATACACCATTTGTGTAGTTATCCCAGAGTTCATCCTAGAACCGTGGTAGACTTTGCGTGAATGGCGAAGTTGTTGAATGAATCCAAGTATACCGTTCGTGCTCGGTAATTTTGCTACCGAAGTTGTGTTCGAGCACGAAGTGTAAACCATGTGGATACACCATTTGTGTAGTTATCCCAGAGTTCATACCAAAACCGTGGTAGACTTTGCGTGAATGGCGAAGTTGTTGATGGCAACCAAGTGTACCGTTCGTGCTCGGTAGTTTTGCTACCGAAGTTGTGTTCGAGCACGATGTGTAAACCATCTGGATACACCATTTGTGTAGTTATCCCAGAGTTCATACTCGAACCGTGGTAGACTTTGCGTGAATGGCGATGTTGTTGATGGAATCCAAGTGTACCGTTCGTGCTCGGTAGTTTTGTTACCGACGTTGTGTTCGAGCACGAAGTGTAAACCATGTGGATACACCATTTGTGTAGTTATCCCAGAGTTCATACTCGAACCGTGGTAGACTTTGCGTGAATGGCGAAGTTGTTGATGGCAACCAAGTGTACCGTTCGTGCTCGGTAGTTTTGCTACCGAAGTTGTGTTCGAGCACGATGTGTAAACCATCTGGATACACCATTTGTGTAGTTATCCCAGAGTTCATACTCGAACCGTGGTAGACTTTGCGTGAATGGCGAAGTTGTTGATGGAATCCAAGTGTACCGTTCGTGCTCGGTAGTTTTGCTACCGATGTTGTGTTCGAGCACGAAGTGTAAACCATGGGGATACACCATTTGTGTAGTTATCCCAGAGTTCATACTCGAACCTTCGAAGACTTTGCGTGAATGGCGAAGTTGTTGATGAAATCCAAGTCTACCGTTCGTGCTCGGTAGTTTTGGAACCGACGTTGTGTTCGAGCACGAAGTGTAAACCATGTGGATACACCATTTGTGTAGTTATCCCAGAGTTCATACTAGAACCGTGGTAGACTTTGCGTGAATGGCGAAGTTGTTGATGAAATCCAAGTGTACCGTTCGTTCTCGGTAGTTTTGTTACCGACGTTGTGTTCGAGCACGAAGTGTAAACCATGTGGATACACCATTTGTGTAGTTATCCCAGAGTTCATACTCAAACCGTGGTAGACTTTGCGTGAATGGCGAAGTTGTTGATGGAATCCAAGTGTACCGTTCGTGCTCGATAGTTTTGCTACCGACGTTGTGTTCGAGCACGAAGTGTAAACCATGGGGATACACCATTTGTGTAGTTATCCCAGAGTTCATACTCGAACCTTCGAAGACTTTGCGTGAATGGCGAAGTTGTTGATGAAATGCAAGTCTACCGTTCGTGCACGGTAGTTTTGGAACCGACGTTGTGTTCGAGCACGAAGTGTAAACCATGGGGATACACCATTTGTATACTTATCCTAGAGTTCATACTCGAACCGTGGTAGACTTTGCGTGAATGGCGAAGGTGTTGATGCAATCCAAGTGTACCGTTCGTGCTCGGTACTTTTGCTACCAAAGTTGTGTTTGAGCACGAACTGTAAACCATGTGGATGATTCATTTGTGTAGTTATCCCAGAGTTCATACTCGAACGATGGTAGACTTTGCGTGAATGGCGAAGTTGTTGATGGAAACCAAGTGTACCGTTCGTGCTCGGCAGTTTTGCTACCGAAGTTGTGTTCGAGTACGAAGTATGAACCATGTTTGTACACAATTTATGTAGTTATCCCAGAGTTAATAGTCGAACCGTGGTAGACTTTGCGTGTAGGGTGAAGTTGTTGATGGATTCCAAGTGTTCCGTTCGTGCTCGGTAGTTTTGGAACCGACGTTGTGTTCGAGCACGAAGTGTAAACCATGTGGATACACCATTTGTGTAGTTATCCCAGAGTTCATTCTCGAACCTTCGAAGACTTTGCGTGAATGGCGAAGTTGTTGATGAAATCCAAGTCTACCGTCAGTGGTCGGTAGTTTTGGAACCGACGTTGTGTTCGAGCACGAAGTGTAAACCATGGGGATACACCATTTGTGTAGTTATCCCAGAGTTCATACTCGAACCGTGGTAGACTTTGCGTGAATGGCGAAGTTGTTGATGGCAACCAAGTGTACCGTTCGTGCTCGGTAGTTTTGCTACCGAAGTTGTGTTCGAGCACGATGTGTAAACCATCTGGATACACCATTTGTGTAGTTATCCCAGAGTTCATACTCGAACCGTGGTAGACTTTGCGTGAATGGCGATGTTGTTGATGGAATCCAAGTGTACCGTTCGTGCTCGGTAGTTTTGTTACCGACGTTGTGTTCGAGCACGAAGTGTAAACCATGTGGATACACCATTTGTGTAGTTATCCCAGAGTTCATACTCGAACCGTGGTAGACTTTGCGTGAATGGCGAAGTTGTTGATGGCAACCAAGTGTACCGTTCGTGCTCGGTAGTTTTGCTACCGAAGTTGTGTTCGAGCACGATGTGTAAACCATCTGGATACACCATTTGTGTAGTTATCCCAGAGTTCATACTCGAACCGTGGTAGACTTTGCGTGAATGGCGAAGTTGTTGATGGAATCCAAGTGTACCGTTCGTGCTCGGTAGTTTTGCTACCGATGTTGTGTTCGAGCACGAAGTGTAAACCATGGGGATACACCATTTGTGTAGTTATCCCAGAGTTCATACTCGAACCTTCGAAGACTTTGCGTGAATGGCGAAGTTGTTGATGAAATCCAAGTCTACCGTTCGTGCTCGGTAGTTTTGGAACCGACGTTGTGTTCGAGCACGAAGTGTAAACCATGTGGATACACCATTTGTGTAGTTATCCCAGAGTTCATACTAGAACCGTGGTAGACTTTGCGTGAATGGCGAAGTTGTTGATGAAATCCAAGTGTACCGTTCGTTCTCGGTAGTTTTGTTACCGACGTTGTGTTCGAGCACGAAGTGTAAACCATGTGGATACACCATTTGTGTAGTTATCCCAGAGTTCATACTCAAACCGTGGTAGACTTTGCGTGAATGGCGAAGTTGTTGATGGAATCCAAGTGTACCGTTCGTGCTCGATAGTTTTGCTACCGACGTTGTGTTCGAGCACGAAGTGTAAACCATGGGGATACACCATTTGTGTAGTTATCCCAGAGTTCATACTCGAACCTTCGAAGACTTTGCGTGAATGGCGAAGTTGTTGATGAAATGCAAGTCTACCGTTCGTGCACGGTAGTTTTGGAACCGACGTTGTGTTCGAGCACGAAGTGTAAACCATGGGGATACACCATTTGTATACTTATCCTAGAGTTCATACTCGAACCGTGGTAGACTTTGCGTGAATGGCGAAGGTGTTGATGCAATCCAAGTGTACCGTTCGTGCTCGGTACTTTTGCTACCAAAGTTGTGTTTGAGCACGAACTGTAAACCATGTGGATGATTCATTTGTGTAGTTATCCCAGAGTTCATACTCGAACGATGGTAGACTTTGCGTGAATGGCGAAGTTGTTGATGGAAACCAAGTGTACCGTTCGTGCTCGGCAGTTTTGCTACCGAAGTTGTGTTCGAGTACGAAGTATGAACCATGTTTGTACACAATTTATGTAGTTATCCCAGAGTTAATAGTCGAACCGTGGTAGACTTTGCGTGTAGGGTGAAGTTGTTGATGGATTCCAAGTGTTCCGTTCGTGCTCGGTAGTTTTGGAACCGACGTTGTGTTCGAGCACGAAGTGTAAACCATGTGGATACACCATTTGTGTAGTTATCCCAGAGTTCATTCTCGAACCTTCGAAGACTTTGCGTGAATGGCGAAGTTGTTGATGAAATCCAAGTCTACCGTCAGTGGTCGGTAGTTTTGGAACCGACGTTGTGTTCGAGCACGAAGTGTAAACCATGGGGATACACCATTTGTGTAGTTATCCCAGAGTTCATACTCGAACCGTGGTAGACTTTGCGTGAATGGCGAAGTTGTTGATGGCAACCAAGTGTACCGTTCGTGCTCGGTAGTTTTGCTACCGAAGTTGTGTTCGAGCACGATGTGTAAACCATCTGGATACACCATTTGTGTAGTTATCCCAGAATTCATACTCGAACCGTGGTAGACTTTGCGTGAATGGCGATGTTGTTGATGGAATCCAAGTGTACCGTTCGTGCTCGGTAGTTTTGTTACCGACGTTGTGTTCGAGCACGAAGTGTAAACCATGTGGATACACCATTTGTGTAGTTATCCCAGAGTTCATACTCGAACCGTGGTAGACTTTGCGTGAATGGCGAAGTTGTTGATGGAATCCAAGTGTACCGTTCGTGCTCGGTAGTTTTGCTACCGATGTTGTGTTCGAGCACGAAGTGTAAACCATGGGGATACACCATTTGTGTAGTTATCCCAGAGTTCATACTCGAACCTTCGAAGACTTTGCGTGAATGGCGAAGTTGTTGATGAAATCCAAGTCTACCGTTCGTGCTCGGTAATTTTGGAACCAACGTTGTGTTCGAGCACGAAGTGTAAACCATGTGGATACACCATTTGTGTAGTTATCCCAGAGTTCATACTAGAACCGTGGTAGACTTTGCGTGAATGGCGAAGTTGTTGATGAAATCCAAGTGTACCGTTCGTTCTCGGTAGTTTTGTTACCGACGTTGTGTTCGAGCACAAAGTGTAAACCATGTGGATACACCATTTGTGTAGTTATCCCAGAGTTCATACTCGAACCGTGGTAGACTTTGCGTGAATGGCGAAGTTGTTGATGGAATCCAAGTGTACCGTTCGTGCTCGATAGTTTTGCTATCGACGTTGTGTTCGAGCACGAAGTGTAAACCATGGGGATACACCATTTGTGTAGTTATCCCAGAGTTCATACTCGAACCTTCGAAGACTTTGCGTGAATGGCGAAGTTGTTGATGAAATCCAAGTCTACCGTTCGTGCACGGTAGTTTTGGAACCGACGTTGTGTTCGAGCACGAAGTGTAAACCATGGGGATACACCATTTGTATACTTATCCTAGAGTTCATACTCGAACCGTCGTAGACTTTGCGTGAATGGCGAAGGTGTTGATGCAATCCAAGTGTACCGTTCGTGCTCGGTACTTTTGCTTCCAAAGTTGTGTTTGAGCACGAAGTGTAAAACATGTGGATGATTCATTTGTGTAGTTATCCCAGAGTTCATACTCGAATGATGGTAGACTTTGCGTGAATGGCGAAGTTGTTGATGGAAACCAAGTGTACCGTTCGTGCTCGGCAGTTTTGCTACCGAAGTTGTGTTCGAGTACGAAGTATGAACCATGTTTGTACACAATTTATGTAGTTATCCCAGAGTTAATAGTCGAACCGTGGTAGACTTTGCGTGTAGGGTGAAGTTGTTGATGGATTCCAAGTGTTCCGTTCGTGCTCGGTAGTTTTGGAACCGACGTTGTGTTCGAGCACGAAGTGTAAACCATGTGGATACACCATTTGTGTAGTTATCCCAGAGTTCATACTCGAACCGTGGTAGACTTTGCGTGAATGGCGAAGTTGTAGATGGAATCCAAGTGTACCGTTCGTGCTCGGTAGTTTATCTACCGACGTTGTCTTCGAGCACGAAGTGTAAACCATGTGGATACACCATTGTGTAGTTATCCCAGAGTTCATACTCAAACCTTGGAAGACTTTGCGTGAATGGCGAAGTTGTTGATGAAATCCAAGTCTACCGTTCGTGCTCGGTAGTTTTGGAACCGACGTTGTGTTCGAGCACGAAGTGTAAACCATGAGGATACACCATTTGTGTAGTTATCCCAGAGTTCATACTCGATCTGTGGTAGACTTTACGTGAATGGTGAAGTTGTTGATGGAATCCAAGTGTACCGTTCGTGCTCGGTAGTTTTGCTACCGACATTGTATTCGAGCACGAAGTGTAAACCATGTGGATACACCATTGTGTAGTTATCCCAGAGTTCATACTCGAACCTTCGAAGACTTTGCGTGAATGGCGAAGTTGTTGATGAAATCCAAGTCTACCGTTCATGCTCGGTAGTTTTGGAACCGACGTTGTGTTCGAGCACGAAGTGTAAACCATGTGGATACACCATTTGTGTAGTTATCCCAGAGTTCATACTCGAACCGTGGTAGAGTTTGCGTGAATGGCGAAGTTGTTGATGGAATCCAAGTGTACCGATCGTGCTTGGTAGTTTTGCTACCGACGTTGTATTCGAGCAGGAAATGTAAACCATGCGGATACACCATTTGTATACTTATCCCAGAGTTCATACTCGAACCGTGGTTGACTTTGCGTGAATGGCGAAGGTGTTGATGCAATCCATGTGTACCGTTCGTGCTCGGTAGTTTTGCTACCGACGTTGTGTTCGAGCACGAAGTGTAAACCATGGGGATACACCATTTGTGTAGTTATCCCAGAGTTCATACTCGAACCTTCAAAGACTTTGCGTGAATGGCGAAGTTGTTGATGAAGTCCAAGTCTACCGTTCGTGCTCGGTAGTTTTGGAGCCGACGTTGTGTTCGAGCACGAAGTGTAAACCATGGGGATACACCATTTGTATACTTATCCTAGAGTTCATACTCGAACCGTGGTAGACTTTGCATGAATGGCGAAGGTGTTGATGCAATCCAAGTGTACCGTTCGTGCTCGGTACTTTTGCTACCGAAGTTGTGTTCGAGCACGAAGTGTAAACCATCTGGATACACCATTTGTGTAGTTATCCCAGAGTTCATACTCGAACCGTGGTAGACTTTGAGTGAATGACGATGTTGTTGATGGAATCCAAGTGTACCGTTCGTGCTCGGTAGTTTTGTTACCGACGTTGTGTTCGAGCACAAAGTGTAAACCATGTGGATACACCATTTGTGTAGTTATCCCAGAGTTCATACTAGAACCGTGGTAGACTTTGCGTGAATGGCGAAGTTGTTGATGGAAACCAAGTGTACCGTTCGTGCTCGGTAGTTTTGCTACCGAAGTTGTGTTCGAGTACGAAGTATGAACCATGTTTGTACACAATTTATGTAGTTATCCCAGAGTTAATAGTCGAACCGTGGTAGACTTTGCGTGTAGGGTGAAGTTGTTGATGGATTCCAAGTGTTCCGTTCGTGCTCGGTAGTTTTGGAACCGACGTTGTGTTCGAGCACAAAGTATAAACCATGTGGATGATTCATTTGTGTAGTTATCCCAGAGTTCATACTCGAACGGTGGTAGACTTTGCGTGAATGGCGAAGTTGTTGATGGAAACCAAGTGTACCGTTCGTGCTCGGTAGTTTTGCTAGCGAAGTTGTGTTCGAGTACGAAGTATGAACCATGTTTGTACACAATTTATGTAGTTATCCCAGAGTTAATAGTCGAACCGTGGTAGACTTTGCGTGTAGGGTGAAGTTGTTGATGGATTCCAAGTGTTCCGTTCGTGCTCGGTAGTTTTGGAACCGACGTTGTGTTCGAGCACGAAGTGTAAACCATGTGGATACACCATTTGTGTAGTTATCCCAGAGTTCATTCTCGAACCTTCGAAGACTTTGCGTGAATGGCGAAGTTGTTGATGAAATCCAAGTCTACCGTCAGTGGTCGGTAGTTTTGGAACCGATGTTGTGTTCGAGCACGAAGTGTAAACCATGGGGATACACCATTTGTGTAGCTATCCCAGAGTTCATACTCGAACCGTGGTAGACTTTGCGTGAATGGCGAAGTTGTAGATGGAATCCAAGTGTACCGTTCGTGCTCAGTAGTTTTGCTACCGACGTTGTGTTCGAGCACGAAGTGTAAACCATGTGGATACACCATTGTGTAGTTATCCCAGAGTTCATACTCGAACGGTGGTAGACTTTGCGTGAATGGCGAAGTTGTTGATGGAATCCAAGTGTACCGTTCGTGCTCGGTAGTTTTGCTACCGACGTTGTGTTCGAGCACGAAGTGTAAACCATGTGGATACACCATTTGTGTAGTTATCCCAGAGTTCATACTCGAACCGTGGTAGACTTTGCGTGAATGGTGAAGTTGTTGATCGAATCCAAGTGTACCGTTCGTGCTCGGTAGTTTTGCTACCGACGTTGTGTTCGAGCACGAAGTGTAAACCATGGGGATACACCATTTGTGTAGTTATCCCAGAGTTCATACTAGAACCGTGGTAGACTTTGCGTGAATGGCGAAGTTGTTGATGGAATCCAAGTGTACCGTTCGTGCTCGGTAGTTTTGCTACCCACGTTGTTTTCGAGCACGAAGTGTAAACCATGTGGATACACTATTGTGTAGTTATCCCAGAGTTCATACTCGAACCTTCGAAGACTTTGCGTGAATGGCGAAGTTGTTGATGAAATCCAAGTATACCGTTCGTGCTCGGTAGTTTTGGAACCGACGTTGTGTTCGAGCACGAAGGGTAAACCATGGGGATACACCATTTGTGTAGTTATCCCAGAGTTCATACTCGAACCGTGGTAGAGTTTGCATGAATGGCGAAGTTGTTGATGGAATCCAAGTGTACCGATCGTGCTTGGTAGTTTTGCTACCGACGTTGTATTCGAGCACAAAATGTAAACCATGTGGATACACCATTTGTGTAGTTATCCCAGAGTTCATACTCGAACCGTGGCAGACTTTGCGTGAATGGCGAAGTTGTTGATCGAATCCAAGTGTACCGTTCGTGCTCGGAAGTTTTGCTACCGACGTTGTGTTCGAGCACGAAGTGTAAACCATGGGGATACACCATTTGTGTAGTTATCCCAGAGTTCATACTAGAACCGTGGTAGACTTTGCGTGAATGGCGAAGTTGTTGATGGAATCCAAGTGTACCGTTCGTGCTCGGTAGTTTTGCTACCGACGTTGTTTTCGAGCACGAAGTGTAAACCATGTGGATACACCATTGTGTAGTTATCCCAGAGTTCATACTCGAACCTTCGAAGACTTTGCGTGAATGGCGAAGTTGTTGATGAAATCCATGTATACCGTTCGTGCTCGGTAGTTTTGGAACCAACGTTGTGTTCGAGCACGAAGTGTAAACCATGGGGATACACCATTTCTGTAGTTATCCCAGAGTTCATACTCGAACCGTGGAAGACTTTGCGTGAATGGCGAAGTTGTTGATGAAATCCAAGTGTACCGTTCGTGCTCGGTTGTTTGGCTACCGACGTTGTGTTCAAGCACGAAGTGTAAACCATGTGGATACACCATTTGTGTAGTTATCCCAGAGTTCATACTCGAACTGTGGAAGACTTTGCGTGAATGGCGAAGTTGTTGATGAAATCCAAGTCTACCGTTCGTGCTCGGTAGTTTTGGAACCAACGTTGTATTCGACCACGAAGTGTAAACCATGTGGATACACCATTGTGTAGTTATCCCAGAGTTCATACTCGAACCTTGGAAGACTTTGCGTGAATGGCGAATTTGTTGATAAAATCCAAGTGTACCATTCGTGCTCGGTAGTTTTGCTACCGACGTTGTATTCGAGCATGAAGTGTAAACCATGTGGATACATCGTTGTGTAGTTATCCCAGAGTTCATACTCGAACCTTCGCAGACTTTGCGTGAATGGCGAAGTTGTTGATGAAATCCAAGTCTACCGTTCGTGCTCGGTATTTTTGGAACCGACGTTGTGTTCAAGCACGAAGTGTAAACCATGGGGATACACCATTTCTGTAGTTATCCCAGAGTTCATACTCGAACCGTGGAAGACTTTGCGTGAATGGCGAAGTTGTTGATGAAATCCAAGTGTACCATTCGTGCTCGGTAGTTTTGCTACCGACGTTTGTTCGAGCACGAAGTGTAAACCATGTGGATACACCATTTGTGTAGTTATCCTAGAGTTCATTCTCGAACCGTGGTAGACTTTGCGTGAATGGTGAAGTTGTTGACGCAATCCAAGTGTATCGTTCGTGCTCGGTAGTTTAGCTACCGAAGTTTTGTTCGAGCACGAAGTGTAAACCATGGGGATACAACATTTGTGTAGTTATCCCAGAGTTCATACTCGAACCGTGGTAGACTTTGCGTGAATGTCGAAGTTGTTGATGGAATCCAAGTGTACCGTTCGTGCTCGGTTGTTTTGCTACCGACGTTGTATTCGTGCACGAAGTGTAAACCATGTGGATACACCGTTGTGTAGTTATCCCAGAGTGCATACTCGAACCTTCGAAGACTTTCCGTGAATGGCGAAGTTGTTGATGAAATCCAAGTCTACCGTTCGTGCTCGGTATTTTTGGAACCGACGTTGTGTTGGAGCACGAAGTGTAAACCATGGGGATACAACATTTCTGTAGTTATCCCAGAGTTCATACTCGAACCGTGGAAGACTTTGCGTGAATGGCGAAGTTGTTGATGAAATCCAAGTGTACCGTTCGTGCTCGGTAGTTTGGCTACCGACGTTGTGTTCAAGCACGAAGTGTAAACCATGTGGATACACCATTTGTGTAGTTATCCCAGAGTTCATACTCGAACCTTCGAAGAGTTTGCGTGAATGGCGAAGTTGTTGGTGAAATCCAAGTCTACCGTTCGTGCTCGGTATTTTTGGAACCGACGTTGTGTTCAAGCACGAAGTGTAAACCATGGGGATACACCATTTCTGTAGTTATCCCAGAGTTCGTACTTGAACCGTGGAAGACTTTGCGTGAATGGCGAAGTTGTTGATGAAATCCAAGTGTACCGTTCGTGCTCGGTAGTTTGGCTACCGACGTTGTGTTCGAGCACGAAGTGTAAACCATGTGGATACACCATTTGTGTAGTTATCCCAGAGTTCATACTCGAACCGTGGTTGACTTTGCGTGAATGGCGAAGTTGTTGATGAAATCCAAGTGTACCGTTCGTGCTCGGTAGTTTTGCTACCGACGTTGTGTTCGAGCACGAAGAGTAAACCATGTGGATACACCATTTGTGTAGTTATCCCAGAGTTCATACTCGAACCATGGTAGACTTTGCGTGAATGGCGAAGTTGCTGATGGAATCCAAGTGTACCGTTCGTGCTAGGTAGTTTTGGTACTGAAATTGTGTTCGAGCACGAAGTGTAAACCATGTGGATACACCATTTGTGTAGTTATCCCAGAGTTCATACTTGAACCGTGGAAGACTTTGCGTGAATGGCGAATTTGTTGATAAAATCCAAGTGTACCATTCGTGCTCGGTAGTTTTGCTACCGACGTTGTATTCGAGCATGAAGTGTAAACCATGTGGATACATCGTTGTGTAGTTATCCCAGAGTTCATACTCGAACCTTCGCAGACTTTGCGTGAATGGCGAAGTTGTTGATGAAATCCAAGTCTACCGTTCGTGCTCGGTATTTTTGGAACCGACGTTGTGTTCAAGCACGAAGTGTAAACCATGGGGATACACCATTTCTGTAGTTATCCCAGAGTTCATACTCGAACCGTGGAAGACTTTGCGTGAATGGCGAAGTTGTTGATGAAATCCAAGTGTACCATTCGTGCTCGGTAGTTTTGCTACCGACGTTTGTTCGAGCACGAAGTGTAAACCATGTGGATACACCATTTGTGTAGTTATCCTAGAGTTCATTCTCGAACCGTGGTAGACTTTGCGTGAATGGTGAAGTTGTTGACGCAATCCAAGTGTATCGTTCGTGCTCGGTAGTTTAGCTACCGAAGTTTTGTTCGAGCACGAAGTGTAAACCATGGGGATACAACATTTGTGTAGTTATCCCAGAGTTCATACTCGAACCGTGGTAGACTTTGCGTGAATGGCGAAGTTGTTGATGGAATCCAAGTGTACCGTTCGTGCTCGGTAGTTTTGCTACCCACGTTGTTTTCGAGCACGAAGTGTAAACCATGTGGATACACTATTGTGTAGTTATCCCAGAGTTCATACTCGAACCTTCGAAGACTTTGCGTGAATGGCGAAGTTGTTGATGAAATCCAAGTATACCGTTCGTGCTCGGTAGTTTTGGAACCGACGTTGTGTTCGAGCACGAAGGGTAAACCATGGGGATACACCATTTGTGTAGTTATCCCAGAGTTCATACTCGAACCGTGGTAGAGTTTGCATGAATGGCGAAGTTGTTGATGGAATCCAAGTGTACCGATCGTGCTTGGTAGTTTTGCTACCGACGTTGTATTCGAGCACAAAATGTAAACCATGTGGATACACCATTTGTGTAGTTATCCCAGAGTTCATACTCGAACCGTGGCAGACTTTGCGTGAATGGCGAAGTTGTTGATCGAATCCAAGTGTACCGTTCGTGCTCGGTAGTTTTGCTACCGACGTTGTGTTCGAGCACGAAGTGTAAACCATGGGGATACACCATTTGTGTAGTTATCCCAGAGTTCATACTAGAACCGTGGTAGACTTTGCGTGAATGGCGAAGTTGTTGATGGAATCCAAGTGTACCGTTCGTGCTCGGTAGTTTTGCTACCGACGTTGTTTTCGAGCACGAAGTGTAAACCATGTGGATACACCATTGTGTAGTTATCCCAGAGTTCACACTCGAACCTTCGAAGACTTTGCGTGAATGGCGAAGTTGTTGATGAAATCCAAGTATACCGTTCGTGCTCGGTAGTTTTGGAACCAACGTTGTGTTCGAGCACGAAGTGTAAACCATGGGGATACACCATTTCTGTAGTTATCCCAGAGTTCATACTCGAACCGTGGAAGACTTTGCGTGAATGGCGAAGTTGTTGATGAAATCCAAGTGTACCGTTCGTGCTCGGTTGTTTGGCTACCGACGTTGTGTTCAAGCACGAAGTGTAAACCATGTGGATACACCATTTGTGTAGTTATCCCAGAGTTCATACTCGAACTGTGGAAGACTTTGCGTGAATGGCGAAGTTGTTGATGAAATCCAAGTCTACCGTTCGTGCTCGGTAGTTTTGGAACCAACGTTGTATTCGACCACGAAGTGTAAACCATGTGGATACACCATTGTGTAGTTATCCCAGAGTTCATACTCGAACCTTGGAAGACTTTGCGTGAATGGCGAATTTGTTGATAAAATCCAAGTGTACCATTCGTGCTCGGTAGTTTTGCTACCGACGTTGTATTCGAGCATGAAGTGTAAACCATGTGGATACATCGTTGTGTAGTTATCCCAGAGTTCATACTCGAACCTTCGCAGACTTTGCGTGAATGGCGAAGTTGTTGATGAAATCCAAGTCTACCGTTCGTGCTCGGTATTTTTGGAACCGACGTTGTGTTCAAGCACGAAGTGTAAACCATGGGGATACACCATTTCTGTAGTTATCCCAGAGTTCATACTCGAACCGTGGAAGACTTTGCGTGAATGGCGAAGTTGTTGATGAAATCCAAGTGTACCATTCGTGCTCGGTAGTTTTGCTACCGACGTTTGTTCGAGCACGAAGTGTAAACCATGTGGATACACCATTTGTGTAGTTATCCTAGAGTTCATTCTCGAACCGTGGTAGACTTTGCGTGAATGGTGAAGTTGTTGACGCAATCCAAGTGTATCGTTCGTGCTCGGTAGTTTAGCTACCGAAGTTTTGTTCGAGCACGAAGTGTAAACCATGGGGATACAACATTTGTGTAGTTATCCCAGAGTTCATACTCGAACCGTGGTAGACTTTGCGTGAATGGCGAAGTTGTTGATGGAATCCAAGTGTACCGTTCGTGCTCGGTTGTTTTGCTACCGACGTTGTATTCGTGCACGAAGTGTAAACCATGTGGATACACCGTTGTGTAGTTATCCCAGAGTGCATACTCGAACCTTCGAAGACTTTCCGTGAATGGCGAAGTTGTTGATGAAATCCAAGTCTACCGTTCGTGCTCGGTATTTTTGGAACCGACGTTGTGTTGGAGCACGAAGTGTAAACCATGGGGATACAACATTTCTGTAGTTATCCCAGAGTTCATACTCGAACCGTGGAAGACTTTGCGTGAATGGCGAAGTTGTTGATGAAATCCAAGTGTACCGTTCGTGCTCGGTAGTTTGGCTACCGACGTTGTGTTCAAGCACGAAGTGTAAACCATGTGGATACACCATTTGTGTAGTTATCCCAGAGTTCATACTCGAACCTTCGAAGAGTTTGCGTGAATGGCGAAGTTGTTGGTGAAATCCAAGTCTACCGTTCGTGCTCGGTATTTTTGGAACCGACGTTGTGTTCAAGCACGAAGTGTAAACCATGGGGATACACCATTTCTGTAGTTATCCCAGAGTTCATACTTGAACCGTGGAAGACTTTGCGTGAATGGCGAAGTTGTTGATGAAATCCAAGTGTACCGTTCGTGCTCGGTAGTTTGGCTACCGACGTTGTGTTCGAGCACGAAGTGTAAACCATGTGGATACACCATTTGTGTAGTTATCCCAGAGTTCATACTCGAACCGTGGTTGACTTTGCGTGAATGGCGAAGTTGTTGATGAAATCCAAGTGTACCGTTCGTGCTCGGTAGTTTTGCTACCGACGTTGTGTTCGAGCACGAAGAGTAAACCATGTGGATACACCATTTGTGTAGTTATCCCAGAGTTCATACTCGAACCATGGTAGACTTTGCGTGAATGGCGAAGTTGCTGATGGAATCCAAGTGTACCGTTCGTGCTAGGTAGTTTTGGTACTGAAATTGTGTTCGAGCACGAAGTGTAAACCATGTGGATACACCATTTGTGTAGTTATCCCAGAGTTCATACTTGAACCGTGGAAGACTTTGCGTGAATGGCGAATTTGTTGATAAAATCCAAGTGTACCATTCGTGCTCGGTAGTTTTGCTACCGACGTTGTATTCGAGCATGAAGTGTAAACCATGTGGATACATCGTTGTGTAGTTATCCCAGAGTTCATACTCGAACCTTCGCAGACTTTGCGTGAATGGCGAAGTTGTTGATGAAATCCAAGTCTACCGTTCGTGCTCGGTATTTTTGGAACCGACGTTGTGTTCAAGCACGAAGTGTAAACCATGGGGATACACCATTTCTGTAGTTATCCCAGAGTTCATACTCGAACCGTGGAAGACTTTGCGTGAATGGCGAAGTTGTTGATGAAATCCAAGTGTACCATTCGTGCTCGGTAGTTTTGCTACCGACGTTTGTTCGAGCACGAAGTGTAAACCATGTGGATACACCATTTGTGTAGTTATCCTAGAGTTCATTCTCGAACCGTGGTAGACTTTGCGTGAATGGTGAAGTTGTTGACGCAATCCAAGTGTATCGTTCGTGCTCGGTAGTTTAGCTACCGAAGTTTTGTTCGAGCACGAAGTGTAAACCATGGGGATACAACATTTGTGTAGTTATCCCAGAGTTCATACTCGAACCGTGGTAGACTTTGCGTGAATGGCGAAGTTGTTGATGGAATCCAAGTGTACCGTTCGTGCTCGGTTGTTTTGCTACCGACGTTGTATTCGTGCACGAAGTGTAAACCATGTGGATACACCGTTGTGTAGTTATCCCAGAGTGCATACTCGAACCTTCGAAGACTTTCCGTGAATGGCGAAGTTGTTGATGAAATCCAAGTCTACCGTTCGTGCTCGGTATTTTTGGAACCGACGTTGTGTTGGAGCACGAAGTGTAAACCATGGGGATACAACATTTCTGTAGTTATCCCAGAGTTCATACTCGAACCGTGGAAGACTTTGCGTGAATGGCGAAGTTGTTGATGAAATCCAAGTGTACCGTTCGTGCTCGGTAGTTTGGCTACCGACGTTGTGTTCAAGCACGAAGTGTAAACCATGTGGATACACCATTTGTGTAGTTATCCCAGAGTTCATACTCGAACCTTCGAAGAGTTTGCGTGAATGGCGAAGTTGTTGGTGAAATCCAAGTCTACCGTTCGTGCTCGGTATTTTTGGAACCGACGTTGTGTTCAAGCACGAAGTGTAAACCATGGGGATACACCATTTCTGTAGTTATCCCAGAGTTCATACTTGAACCGTGGAAGACTTTGCGTGAATGGCGAAGTTGTTGATGAAATCCAAGTGTACCGTTCGTGCTCGGTAGTTTGGCTACCGACGTTGTGTTCGAGCACGAAGTGTAAACCATGTGGATACACCATTTGTGTAGTTATCCCAGAGTTCATACTCGAACCGTGGTTGACTTTGCGTGAATGGCGAAGTTGTTGATGAAATCCAAGTGTACCGTTCGTGCTCGGTAGTTTTGCTACCGACGTTGTGTTCGAGCACGAAGAGTAAACCATGTGGATACACCATTTGTGTAGTTATCCCAGAGTTCATACTCGAACCATGGTAGACTTTGCGTGAATGGCGAAGTTGCTGATGGAATCCAAGTGTACCGTTCGTGCTAGGTAGTTTTGGTACTGAAATTGTGTTCGAGCACGAAGTGTAAACCATGTGGATACACCATTTGTGTAGTTATCCCAGAGTTCATACTTGAACCGTGGAAGACTTTGCGTGAATGGCGAAGTTGTTGATGGAATTCAAGTGTACCGTTCGTGCTCGGTAGTTTTGCTACCGACGTTGTGTTCGAGCATGAAGTGTAAACCATGTGGAAACACCATTTGTGTAGTTATCCCAGAGTTCATACTCGAACCGTGGTAGACTTTGCGTGAATGGCGAAGTTGTTGATGGAATCCAAGTGTACTGTTCCTGCTCGGTAGTTTTGCTACCGAAGTTGTGTTCGAGCACAAAGTGTAAACCATGGGCATACACCATTTGTGTAGTTATCCCAGAGTTCATACTCGAACCGTGGTAGAGTTTGCGTGAATGGCGAAGTTGTTGATGGAATCCAAGTGTACCGTTCGTGTTCGGTAGTTTTGCTACTGAAATTGTGTTCGAGCACGAAGTGTAAACCATGTGGACACACCATTTGTGTAGTTATCCCAGAGTTCATACTCGAACCTTCGTAGACTTTGCGTGAATGGCAAAGTTTTTGATGGAATCCAAGCCTACCGTTCGTGCTCGGTATTTTTGGAACCGACGTTGTGTTCAAGCACGAAGTGTAAACCATGGGGATACACCATTTCTGTAGTTATCCCAGAGTTCATACTTGAACCGTGGAAGACTTTGCGTGAATGGCGAAGTTGTTGATGAAATCCAAGTGTACCGTTCGTGCTCGGTAGTTTGGCTACCGACGTTGTGTTCGAGCACGAAGTGTAAACCATGTGGATACACCATTTGTGTAGTTATCCCAGAGTTCATACTCGAACCGTGGTTGACTTTGCGTGAATGGCGAAGTTGTTGATGAAATCCAAGTGTACCGTTCGTGCTCGGTAGTTTTGCTACCGACGTTGTGTTCGAGCACGAAGAGTAAACCATGTGGATACACCATTTGTGTAGTTATCCCAGAGTTCATACTCGAACCATGGTAGACTTTGCGTGAATGGCGAAGTTGCTGATGGAATCCAAGTGTACCGTTCGTGCTAGGTAGTTTTGGTACTGAAATTGTGTTCGAGCACGAAGTGTAAACCATGTGGATACACCATTTGTGTAGTTATCCCAGAGTTCATACTTGAACCGTGGAAGACTTTGCGTGAATGGCGAATTTGTTGATAAAATCCAAGTGTACCATTCGTGCTCGGTAGTTTTGCTACCGACGTTGTATTCGAGCATGAAGTGTAAACCATGTGGATACATCGTTGTGTAGTTATCCCAGAGTTCATACTCGAACCTTCGCAGACTTTGCGTGAATGGCGAAGTTGTTGATGAAATCCAAGTCTACCGTTCGTGCTCGGTATTTTTGGAACCGACGTTGTGTTCAAGCACGAAGTGTAAACCATGGGGATACACCATTTCTGTAGTTATCCCAGAGTTCATACTCGAACCGTGGAAGACTTTGCGTGAATGGCGAAGTTGTTGATGAAATCCAAGTGTACCATTCGTGCTCGGTAGTTTTGCTACCGACGTTTGTTCGAGCACGAAGTGTAAACCATGTGGATACACCATTTGTGTAGTTATCCTAGAGTTCATTCTCGAACCGTGGTAGACTTTGCGTGAATGGTGAAGTTGTTGACGCAATCCAAGTGTATCGTTCGTGCTCGGTAGTTTAGCTACCGAAGTTTTGTTCGAGCACGAAGTGTAAACCATGGGGATACAACATTTGTGTAGTTATCCCAGAGTTCATACTCGAACCGTGGTAGACTTTGCGTGAATGGCGAAGTTGTTGATGGAATCCAAGTGTACCGTTCGTGCTCGGTTGTTTTGCTACCGACGTTGTATTCGTGCACGAAGTGTAAACCATGTGGATACACCGTTGTGTAGTTATCCCAGAGTGCATACTCGAACCTTCGAAGACTTTCCGTGAATGGCGAAGTTGTTGATGAAATCCAAGTCTACCGTTCGTGCTCGGTATTTTTGGAACCGACGTTGTGTTGGAGCACGAAGTGTAAACCATGGGGATACAACATTTCTGTAGTTATCCCAGAGTTCATACTCGAACCGTGGAAGACTTTGCGTGAATGGCGAAGTTGTTGATGAAATCCAAGTGTACCGTTCGTGCTCGGTAGTTTGGCTACCGACGTTGTGTTCAAGCACGAAGTGTAAACCATGTGGATACACCATTTGTGTAGTTATCCCAGAGTTCATACTCGAACCTTCGAAGAGTTTGCGTGAATGGCGAAGTTGTTGGTGAAATCCAAGTCTACCGTTCGTGCTCGGTATTTTTGGAACCGACGTTGTGTTCAAGCACGAAGTGTAAACCATGGGGATACACCATTTCTGTAGTTATCCCAGAGTTCATACTTGAACCGTGGAAGACTTTGCGTGAATGGCGAAGTTGTTGATGAAATCCAAGTGTACCGTTCGTGCTCGGTAGTTTGGCTACCGACGTTGTGTTCGAGCACGAAGTGTAAACCATGTGGATACACCATTTGTGTAGTTATCCCAGAGTTCATACTCGAACCGTGGTTGACTTTGCGTGAATGGCGAAGTTGTTGATGAAATCCAAGTGTACCGTTCGTGCTCGGTAGTTTTGCTACCGACGTTGTGTTCGAGCACGAAGAGTAAACCATGTGGATACACCATTTGTGTAGTTATCCCAGAGTTCATACTCGAACCATGGTAGACTTTGCGTGAATGGCGAAGTTGCTGATGGAATCCAAGTGTACCGTTCGTGCTAGGTAGTTTTGGTACTGAAATTGTGTTCGAGCACGAAGTGTAAACCATGTGGATACACCATTTGTGTAGTTATCCCAGAGTTCATACTTGAACCGTGGAAGACTTTGCGTGAATGGCGAAGTTGTTGATGGAATTCAAGTGTACCGTTCGTGCTCGGTAGTTTTGCTACCGACGTTGTGTTCGAGCATGAAGTGTAAACCATGTGGAAACACCATTTGTGTAGTTATCCCAGAGTTCATACTCGAACCGTGGTAGACTTTGCGTGAATGGCGAAGTTGTTGATGGAATCCAAGTGTACTGTTCCTGCTCGGTAGTTTTGCTACCGAAGTTGTGTTCGAGCACAAAGTGTAAACCATGGGCATACACCATTTGTGTAGTTATCCCAGAGTTCATACTCGAACCGTGGTAGAGTTTGCGTGAATGGCGAAGTTGTTGATGGAATCCAAGTGTACCGTTCGTGTTCGGTAGTTTTGCTACTGAAATTGTGTTCGAGCACGAAGTGTAAACCATGTGGATACACCATTTGTGTAGTTATCCCAGAGTTCATACTCGAACCGTGGAAGACTTTGCGTGAATGGCGAAATTGTTGATTGAATACAAGTGTACCGTTCGTGCTCGGTAGTTTTGCTACCGATGTTGTGTTCGAGCACGAAGTGTAAACCATGTGGATACACCATTTGTGTAGTTATCCTAGAGTTCATACTTGAACCATGGTAGACTTTGCGTGAATGGCGAAGTTGTTGATGGAATCCAAGTGTACCGTTCCTGCGCAGTAGTTTTGCTACCGATGTTGTGTTCGAGCACGAAGTGTAAACCATGTTGATACACCATTTGTGTAGTTATCCCAGAGTTCATACTCGAACCGTGGTAGACTTTGCGTGAATGGCGAAGTTGTTAATTGAATCCAAGTGTACCTTTCGTGCTCCGTAGTTTTGCTACCGACGTTGCGTTCGAGCACGAAGTGTAAACCATGTGGATACACCATTTGTGTAGTTATCCTAGAGTTCATACTTGAACCATGGTAGACTTTGCGTGAATGGCGAAGTTGTTGATGGAATCCAAGTGTACCGTTCGTGCTCGGTAGTTTTGCTACTGAAAATGTGTTCGAGCACGAAGTGTAAACCATGTGGATACACCATTTGTGTAGTTATCCCAGAGTTCATACTCGAACCGTGGAAGACTTTGCGTGAATGGCGAAGTTGTTGATGGAATCCAAGTGTACCGTTCGTGCTCAGTAGTTTTGCTACCGATGTTGTGTTCGAGCACGAAGTGTAAACCATGTTGATACACCATTTGTGTAGTTATCCCAGAGTTCATGCTCGAACCGTGGTAGACTTTGCGTGAATGGCGAAGTTGTTGATGGAATCCAAGTGTGCCGTTCGTGCTCAGTAGTTTTGCTACCGATGTTGTGTTCGAGCACGAAGTGTAAACCATGTTGATACACCATTTGTGTAGTTATCCCAGAGTTCATACTCGAACCGTGGTAGACTTTGCGTGAATGGCGAAGTTGCTGATTGAATCCAAGTGTACCGTTCGTGCTCCGTAGTTTTGCTACCGACGTTGCGTTCGAGCACGAAGTGTAAACCATGTGGATACACCCTTTTGTAGTTATCCCAGAGTTCATACTCGAACCGTGGAAGACTTTGCGTGAATGGCGAAGTTGTTGACGGAATCCAAGTGCACCGTTCGTGCTCGGTAGTTTTGGTACCGACGTTGTGTTCGAGAACGAAGTGTAAACCTTGTGGATACACCATTTGTGTAGTTATCCCAGAGTTCATACTCGAACCGTGGTAGACTTTGCGTGAATGGCGAAGTTGTTGATGGAATCCAAGTGTACCGTTCGTGCTAGGTAGTTTTGGTACCGACGTTGTGTTCGAGAACGAAGTGTAAACCATGTGGATACACCATTTGTGTAGTTATCCCAGAGTTCATACTCGAACCGTGGTAGACTTTGCGTGAATGGCGAAGTTGTTGATGGAATCCAAGTGTACCGTTCGTGCTAGGTAGTTTTGCTACTGAAATTGTGTTCGAGCACGAAGTGTAAACCATGTGGATACACCATTTGTGTAGTTATCCCAGAGTTCATACTCGAACCGTGGAAGACTTTGCGTGAATGGCGAAGTTGTTGATGAAATCCAAGTGAACCGTTCGTGCTCGGTAGTTTAGCTACCGAAGTTGTGTTCCAGCACGGAGTGTAAACCATGTGGATACTCCATTTGTGTAGTTATCTCAGAGTTCATACTCGAACCTTGGAAGACTTGGCGTGAATGGCGAAGTTGTTGATGAAATCCAAGTCTACCGTTCGTGCTCGGTAGTTTTGGAACCAACGTTGTGTTCGAGCACGAAGTGTAAACCATGGGGATACACCATCTGTGCAGTTATCCCAGAGTTCATACTCGAACCGTGGTAGACTTTGCGCGAATGGCGAAGTTGTTGATGGAATCCAAGTGTACCGTTCGTGCTCGGTAGTTTATCTACCGACGTTGTATTCGAGCATGAAGTGTAAACCATGTGGATACACCATTGTGTAGTTATCCCAGAGTTCATACTTGAACCTTGGAAGACTTTGCGTGAATGGCAAAGTTGTTGATGAAATCCAAGTCTACCGTTCGTGCTCGGTAGTTTTGGAACCGACGTTGTGTTCGAGCACGAAGTGTAAACCATGGGGATACACCATTTGTGTAGTTATCCCAGAGTTCATACTCGATTCGTGGTAGACTTTGCGTGAATGGCGAAGTTGCTTGATGGAATCCAAGTGTACCGTTCGTGCTCGGTAGTTTTGCTACCGACGTTGTGTTCGAGCACGAAGAGTAAACCATGTGGATACACCATTTGTGTAGTTATCCCAGAGTTCATACTCGAACCATGGTAGACTTTGCGTGAATGGCGAAGTTGCTGATGGAATCCAAGTGTACCGTTCGTGCTAGGTAGTTTTGGTACTGAAATTGTGTTCGAGCACGAAGTGTAAACCATGTGGATACACCATTTGTGTAGTTATCCCAGAGTTCATACTTGAACCGTGGAAGACTTTGCGTGAATGGCGAAGTTGTTGATGGAATTCAAGTGTACCGTTCGTGCTCGGTAGTTTTGCTACCGACGTTGTGTTCGAGCATGAAGTGTAAACCATGTGGAAACACCATTTGTGTAGTTATCCCAGAGTTCATACTCGAACCGTGGTAGACTTTGCGTGAATGGCGAAGTTGTTGATGGAATCCAAGTGTACTGTTCCTGCTCGGTAGTTTTGCTACCGAAGTTGTGTTCGAGCACAAAGTGTAAACCATGGGCATACACCATTTGTGTAGTTATCCCAGAGTTCATACTCGAACCGTGGTAGAGTTTGCGTGAATGGCGAAGTTGTTGATGGAATCCAAGTGTACCGTTCGTGTTCGGTAGTTTTGCTACTGAAATTGTGTTCGAGCACGAAGTGTAAACCATGTGGATACACCATTTGTGTAGTTATCCCAGAGTTCATACTCGAACCGTGGAAGACTTTGCGTGAATGGCGAAATTGTTGATTGAATACAAGTGTACCGTTCGTGCTCGGTAGTTTTGCTACCGATGTTGTGTTCGAGCACGAAGTGTAAACCATGTGGATACACCATTTGTGTAGTTATCCTAGAGTTCATACTTGAACCATGGTAGACTTTGCGTGAATGGCGAAGTTGTTGATGGAATCCAAGTGTACCGTTCCTGCGCAGTAGTTTTGCTACCGATGTTGTGTTCGAGCACGAAGTGTAAACCATGTTGATACACCATTTGTGTAGTTATCCCAGAGTTCATACTCGAACCGTGGTAGACTTTGCGTGAATGGCGAAGTTGTTAATTGAATCCAAGTGTACCTTTCGTGCTCCGTAGTTTTGCTACCGACGTTGCGTTCGAGCACGAAGTGTAAACCATGTGGATACACCATTTGTGTAGTTATCCTAGAGTTCATACTTGAACCATGGTAGACTTTGCGTGAATGGCGAAGTTGTTGATGGAATCCAAGTGTACCGTTCGTGCTCGGTAGTTTTGCTACTGAAAATGTGTTCGAGCACGAAGTGTAAACCATGTGGATACACCATTTGTGTAGTTATCCCAGAGTTCATACTCGAACCGTGGAAGACTTTGCGTGAATGGCGAAGTTGTTGATGGAATCCAAGTGTACCGTTCGTGCTCAGTAGTTTTGCTACCGATGTTGTGTTCGAGCACGAAGTGTAAACCATGTTGATACACCATTTGTGTAGTTATCCCAGAGTTCATACTCGAACCGTGGTAGACTTTGCGTGAATGGCGAAGTTGTTGATGGAATCCAAGTGTGCCGTTCGTGCTCAGTAGTTTTGCTACCGATGTTGTGTTCGAGCACGAAGTGTAAACCATGTTGATACACCATTTGTGTAGTTATCCCAGAGTTCATACTCGAACCGTGGTAGACTTTGCGTGAATGGCGAAGTTGCTGATTGAATCCAAGTGTACCGTTCGTGCTCCGTAGTTTTGCTACCGACGTTGCGTTCGAGCACGAAGTGTAAACCATGTGGATACACCCTTTTGTAGTTATCCCAGAGTTCATACTCGAACCGTGGAAGACTTTGCGTGAATGGCGAAGTTGTTGACGGAATCCAAGTGCACCGTTCGTGCTCGGTAGTTTTGGTACCGACGTTGTGTTCGAGAACGAAGTGTAAACCTTGTGGATACACCATTTGTGTAGTTATCCCAGAGTTCATACTCGAACCGTGGTAGACTTTGCGTGAATGGCGAAGTTGTTGATGGAATCCAAGTGTACCGTTCGTGCTAGGTAGTTTTGGTACCGACGTTGTGTTCGAGAACGAAGTGTAAACCATGTGGATACACCATTTGTGTAGTTATCCCAGAGTTCATACTCGAACCGTGGTAGACTTTGCGTGAATGGCGAAGTTGTTGATGGAATCCAAGTGTACCGTTCGTGCTAGGTAGTTTTGCTACTGAAATTGTGTTCGAGCACGAAGTGTAAACCATGTGGATACACCATTTGTGTAGTTATCCCAGAGTTCATACTCGAACCGTGGAAGACTTTGCGTGAATGGCGAAGTTGTTGATGAAATCCAAGTGAACCGTTCGTGCTCGGTAGTTTAGCTACCGAAGTTGTGTTCCAGCACGGAGTGTAAACCATGTGGATACTCCATTTGTGTAGTTATCTCAGAGTTCATACTCGAACCTTGGAAGACTTGGCGTGAATGGCGAAGTTGTTGATGAAATCCAAGTCTACCGTTCGTGCTCGGTAGTTTTGGAACCAACGTTGTGTTCGAGCACGAAGTGTAAACCATGGGGATACACCATCTGTGCAGTTATCCCAGAGTTCATACTCGAACCGTGGTAGACTTTGCGCGAATGGCGAAGTTGTTGATGGAATCCAAGTGTACCGTTCGTGCTCGGTAGTTTATCTACCGACGTTGTATTCGAGCATGAAGTGTAAACCATGTGGATACACCATTGTGTAGTTATCCCAGAGTTCATACTTGAACCTTGGAAGACTTTGCGTGAATGGCAAAGTTGTTGATGAAATCCAAGTCTACCGTTCGTGCTCGGTAGTTTTGGAACCGACGTTGTGTTCGAGCACGAAGTGTAAACCATGGGGATACACCATTTGTGTAGTTATCCCAGAGTTCATACTCGATTCGTGGTAGACTTTGCGTGAATGGCGAAGTTGTTGATGGAATCCAAGTGTACCGTTCGTGCTAGGTAGTTTTGCTACTGAAATTGTGTTCGAGCACGAAGTGTAAACCATGTGGATACACCATTTGTGTAGTTATCCCAGAGTTCATACTTGAACCGTGGTAGACTTTGCGTGAATGGCGAAGTTGTTGATGGAATCCAAGTGTACCGTTCGTGCTCGGTAGTTT